>NW_020438950.1:371977-373969 GCF_000699045.2 Agrilus planipennis
ATCTCTAAATGAAATTGGTTTTGTTAGAAGAAAATTCATCCTTGTAAAATTATTAAAGGAACAAATTAAATCGACGTATAATGATCTTAGATAAAAATTTTAAGAAATAATTTAACTTATATAACTATCTTCACCTTTAAAACTAAGTAGTTTTATTTACATACAGATACAATCAGCAATTTCTACAAAGTTATTGATAATTATCATTTCAAGTAGGTATCTACCTAATTAAGTCTACTAAAAATTGTTTTAGATTATCCATTCAAATTAGTTCAAGTCCCGTAATATTTTGATTTAATGATAAAATTTAAACAAAAATATTTAATGGTAGCCTCCATATATCTTCATCCCGAAACAATTACCTATCATCAAAACAAAACTAAAAAAATAATTAAGGCAATCGAGCTTTTCAAATGAACTATAATTAATAATTGACAACAAAAATTGTGGCTATTTTCAATATTAATTAACACTGAGTGACAGTAATTAGAGTAACGATTATTTTAGCAACAATAACAATCGTTTAAGTGTACTATTTTTATGTTTTTCTAATTTTTATTTTTTTTTCCAGGTGGTTTAGAAAAGGTCTACTATAATGATTATGGAGGAAGCCATCAAGCTTATTACGATCATGACTATGACCATTATTAAAATAAATAAACAAATCAAAATGTACGCCAAATTGTGGTATTATTATCCTTATTTTAAATATCAAACAACAAAGTCTAAACTCCAGTGTACCGTTCTGCGTTATTCTTTTGTTAAAGTGCATGTAATGTATATAATATAATCAGGTTGTAAATGAAAATATTTGTACAAACTATATGATGTAAAATAAATTAAATATGATTAAAAAAAAAGTACCTAATAAACTCCAGAATTGAAGATTAATCTAATCGTACTTTTCCGAAGCCAATAGAATTTCGGATTATATTTATTTATGTGAGGACAATCAATTTGGGTCTAGAAGAAATCGAGGAACACTCGAGGCTATTCTAGTTTTACGGGTAACAATGGAGAAAACGATAGAAAAAAGGAAAGAGCGCGTATATAGAATTTGTAGATTTAGAAAAAGCTTTTAATAATGTTAAATGGGACAAGATGTTAAATATACTTAAAAATGTAGGGATGAGTTTCAGAGACAGAAGAGTGATACCTAGTTTGTATAAAGAGCAACAGGCAGTTGTATGGGAGGGATGCTTACTATTACCGCTACTTTTTAATCTATACATCGAAGATGCGATGATCAACATCATTAAAGATAGTACAACTGCAGGGACAGATATACAGAGGCAAAAGAATAGTATGCTTAGATTTGCAGATGGTATATTAGTATTAGCATCCAGCATTTAGCGCAGGGTAGACTCACCTTCAATAAAAAGAAGTCACTTCTATGCTCGCGATAGGTTAATTAGAAATTTGAAGAAGAGTGTTAAAGGTATATGTTTGGGGCGCAGCGCTGTACGGGTGGGAAACATAAGCAGTCAGCGCGGAGGAAAAGAAAAAGTTAGAAGTGTTGGAAGTGTGGTGTTACAGGCGAATGATGAGGATACCGTGGATAGAAACGGTTAGAAATGAAGAGGAATTGGGAAAGAATAAGAGAACAGAGGACTCTATGAAAGCAAATAAGAAGTAGTCGAAGTGGATTGGTAGGACACCTTCTCAGCCATGAAGGTCTAGTCAGAGACATATCAAAGGCATAAACAGGAGTTAAGAGGAGTAGAGGCAGACCTAGATTAGATTACTGTTCGCAAATATATAAGGTATATATAGTTTTATGGAAATGCGAAGATGAGCTCAGAGTAGGAAAGAGTGGATGTGCGTGTCCAACCAGTTCTAAGACTGACGACCTTATGATGATGATGTGATTATCCGATTTTAATAATATTAGAAACCAAGTTATTTAGAATATTTAAAGATAATTACTCTAAGACTTTTAAAATATTTTCTTCTTTATGGTCTGCGAAGGACAAAATCTACGAACACCGAAAT
>NW_020438950.1:377143-392421 GCF_000699045.2 Agrilus planipennis
ATCTCTAAATGAAATTGGTTTTGTTAGAAGAAAATTCATCCTTGTAAAATTATTAAAGGAACAAATTAAATCGACGTATAATGATCTTAGATAAAAATTTTAAGAAATAATTTAACTTATATAACTATCTTCACCTTTAAAACTAAGTAGTTTTATTTACATACAGATACAATCAGCAATTTCTACAAAGTTATTGATAATTATCATTTCAAGTAGGTATCTACCTAATTAAGTCTACTAAAAATTGTTTTAGATTATCCATTCAAATTAGTTCAAGTCCCGTAATATTTTGATTTAATGATAAAATTTAAACAAAAATATTTAATGGTAGCCTCCATATATCTTCATCCCGAAACAATTACCTATCATCAAAACAAAACTAAAAAAATAATTAAGGCAATCGAGCTTTTCAAATGAACTATAATTAATAATTGACAACAAAAATTGTGGCTATTTTCAATATTAATTAACACTGAGTGACAGTAATTAGAATAACAATTATTTTAGCAACAATAATAATCGTTTAAGTGTACTATTTTTATGTTTTTCTAATTTTTATTTTTTTTTCCAGGTGGTTTAGAAAAGGTCTACTATAATGATTATGGAGGAAGCCATCAAGCTTATTACGATCATGACTATGACCATTATTAAAATAAATAAACAAATCAAAATGTACGCCAAATTGTGGTATTATTATCCTTATTTTAAATATCAAACAACAAAGTCTAAACTCCAGTGTACCGTTCTGCGTTATTCTTTTGTTAAAGTGCATGTAATGTATATAATATAATCAGGTTGTAAATGAAAATATTTGTACAAACTATATGATGTAAAATAAATTAAATATGATTAAAAAAAAAGTACCTAATAAACTCCAGAATTGAAGATTAATCTAATCGTACTTTTCCGAAGCCAATAGAATTTCGGATTATATTTATTTATGTGAGGACAATCAATTTGGGTCTAGAAGAAATCGAGGAACACTCGAGGCTATTCTAGTTTTACGGGTAACAATGGAGAAAACGATAGAAAAAAGGAAAGAGCGCGTATATAGAATTTGTAGATTTAGAAAAAGCTTTTAATAATGTTAAATGGGACAAGATGTTAAATATACTTAAAAATGTAGGGATGAGTTTCAGAGACAGAAGAGTGATACCTAGTTTGTATAAAGAGCAACAGGCAGTTGTATGGGAGGGATGCTTACTATTACCGCTACTTTTTAATCTATACATCGAAGATGCGATGATCAACATCATTAAAGATAGTACAACTGCAGGGACAGATATACAGAGGCAAAAGAATAGTATGCTTAGATTTGCAGATGGTATATTAGTATTAGCATCCAGCATTTAGCGCAGGGTAGACTCACCTTCAATAAAAAGAAGTCACTTCTATGCTCGCGATAGGTTAATTAGAAATTTGAAGAAGAGTGTTAAAGGTATATGTTTGGGGCGCAGCGCTGTACGGGTGGGAAACATAAGCAGTCAGCGCGGAGGAAAAGAAAAAGTTAGAAGTGTTGGAAGTGTGGTGTTACAGGCGAATGATGAGGATACCGTGGATAGAAACGGTTAGAAATGAAGAGGAATTGGGAAAGAATAAGAGAACAGAGGACTCTATGAAAGCAAATAAGAAGTAGTCGAAGTGGATTGGTAGGACACCTTCTCAGCCATGAAGGTCTAGTCAGAGACATATCAAAGGCATAAACAGGAGTTAAGAGGAGTAGAGGCAGGCCTAGATTAGATTACTGTTCGCAAATATATAAGGTATATATAGTTTTATGGAAATGCGAAGATGAGCTCAGAGTAGGAAAGAGTGGATGTGCGTGTCCAACCAGTTCTAAGACTGACGACCTTATGATGATGATGTGATTATCCGATTTTAATAATATTAGAAACCAAGTTATTTAGAATATTTAAAGATAATTACTCTAAGACTTTTAAAATATTTTCTTCTTTATGGTCTGCGAAGGACAAAATCTACAGCGATACATTTTCTGGTTCGTTTAATGAGACACATTTCTACTTTAATGTACAATTAATATACCTATTTACGTATATTATTGAAGTTTCCAACTGCTGAAGAATTCAAACAATTAAGACAAATCATTTAAGAAGACTTAACGCGCACATAAATTAATTAATAGGTGCAATAAACTCGAAAAATTTACCGTAACATATCACTGATATTGCATCATGCCATTTTTACTAATTATATTTCCTTATCAGTTCAGTCTTGATTAATTATGACAGGTTCATCGTTAAGTAAGTAATTACAATAAGGCTGATTCTTTTCATTATAGTTGTTGTTATAAAATCCTAATTAATCTACGATATTGTAAGAAAAACTCTCGGTTATTAATATAAATTATTTTTAAGAAGTATATTATGAACTGGAAAATGATGCAATATGACAAATAATTTCTTCTTTGTAGAAAACAACTTTTACCATCAACTTTCAATAAATTAACAAAATATGATTTTATGTTATAAAAAAGTTCAAATTTGTTTCTGGAAATATAAATAATTACAAAACTTTAGGTATGAATGATTGTTTCAAATTGAGAAAATTACTTATTAAGTGCAATAAGAAATGAATCAAATTAGAAACAAAAACATTGGAGAATATTCTAATTAAATGGGACGGCGTTATTTCCAGAAAAATACTGTACGCTATAGGAAAATTCGCACAAACTTTTGGAAGCCCTTTACCCAGCCCTTACAGCTATGCCACTGGGGTATCTATTTAACGTAAACCTAAACCTAGAGGCTAATGAGAGGTGAATGTGTTATACAACCGTAAAATTTTATTTCCAACACCCTATTTCCTTTTTCTCATTTTATTTTCGTTTGACCTTTCTATGACATTCGCGACTTTTATTCCATCATCACGAAAGCATTTTCCAATTGTTGCTATAAAAACATGATAAAGATATACTAACAACACCCACCGGATTACTCGTTTATATTTATTATACCGCAAGTTTCCGGTAATCTGATTTTTGATATTAAATCTCGAACGCGGTTTTCGCTAATCTCACCTTGTCATCAGAAGTAAAAATTTGTTACCACAACAACCTTCAGATTATGCACCAAAAGCTACATGCTTTATATAACAAAAGCTGCATTATTTTGGACATTTGTAGGAGAGACAAGCCCCAAATTAACTGCATTATTCATTTCCATTGTGTGATATTAAAATTGTCGATGAATTATTCAAAAGACCTTCTGTATGTCTAGTAGTACTACTACAGTATACGGGGTGTTCCGAATTGATACTCTTTAACAGTGAAATAGTGAAAGATTTACTTATCTTCCCAGTGAAACACAAAGTATCTTATAAATCAGTTGTTATTTTATTTACAATAAATTAGTGATATTTAACTGAGAAAACAGTGATCAAAATATTTCACTATGAAATAAGTTTTCTTAACTCTTTTATCAGTTACTTGGTATATAATTTACTGCATTGTCAGTAAAACTTACAAAATTCAGAGATTTCAGAAAAATACTTGATATTTTAATTTCCCATTAAATTTTTTAAAACCTCTGATAATAGTTTTTCAGCGATTAAGTCATTTTCGATGAGTATGACGAACTGAATATAGTTTACACTTCATACATACATTTGTTATTTAGAAACGGTAATGACTTTTAATAGTGGAAATACAAAGAAATGTGTTATCTTATTGACAATAGGGATACCTCCCTTGGAGGGTGTTTAAATGGTTTCTCAAGTGCTAAGTCTAAATAGTCTGCCTAGAATCATTGATTGAGATAAGAAATCACTGCAAGAATTTGTTAAATTGCGCTTGGTCAAAGTCATTCCTTAATTCAAAATATGCACTTCTCACTAACTAACTAATTGTAACACAAGCTATTGTTATCGTGCAGTCCACTCTAATAAAAAGTATTTTTAAATTCCCGTTTTTTTCTTTCTCTACAATTCTACTCGATAAGGGACAGCGAGATTTTTGAAGTTTTGAAATTTTGAAGATGGTCCGCGGCTACGAAAATGTTAAGATACCCTGCCTTGTACCGGTTTTGCTTCAGAAAGTAGAAAAGCTCCATACGTTATTTTATGTACATGTAAACTAGCTAGATGGCATACAAATTATCAAATTGTCTGGTTTGACGGATATGCATAAGATCACTAGTTTCATGAGAAGATAATGCATACCACTGCATGAGGCATACGGTTAATATTCGGGTCATTTTTTTAAAATGTACACTATGAATGCAATAAGGTTCGCCCCAAGCCTATTTCGCGACCCATACAATTTTGAAATATTTCTACCAGTTTTAAAGGCCTGAGATGAAAAAGATTAGAAACTCGCAGAAACAATTGCGCACCACTGATAAGGTATTCGAAAGTGATAACTAGTGCGAACAGAAAATGTAATCTTATCACACTTATTACAGTAGTACCACCCTCCTAAAATTTTTCTCACCGTAGGTTAAGTCGGCCCTGATTTTCAGTGTAAGAAAAATTAACTTAAAATTTAATTGATTCATTAAAAAAATTAATTAATAAGCCCTGTGATGGCTTTAAGGTGATTTAAATGTTTTCTTTAATTTGTTTATTATATAAAACACTTTAAGAAACTCAATTTTATTTTCAATTGATTTAATTTTTATCCATTATAAATTACCTCAAGATAATGAGGAAAAATTGATACTACTGTCACACCCTCGCCGGGAATCGAACCCGGGACATTTGGCTACACGCACCAATGCTCTAATCACTAAGCTACGAGAGGTAACTGCAGCAGTAATATTGGAATCCGTCAAATGGGCATATATCATCTGGTGGCAAAATTTATAACTCGAATGAGGGAAAAATTTACATAGGAACTGTGCACGCAAATTGTAAAATTGTTTATTAAAATAATAAAACACGTTAAAAAAGTAAAAATTTTTTTGATGATGGAGTCGACGAAGTTTTCTTCTAAAGTCAAATCAAATAAAAAGTTAATATGTTCAGTGAAAAGCTGCAATAGCACTTCAGACATAGATCTTCACTCTTCACCTACATTAACTACTTTCCAATAAAAACTAACCGTTTTATATATGTAAAAAATATATTCGGAAAATTAGAGAAAAAAGTAAACTAATAGAAGCTTGGATGAAAGCAGTAGGTATCAAAGAAGTGAATTCCGGAATAAAAATTTGTTCACGTCATTTTAATGCACATGATTATATTTCAGCAAGTATTTACCATCAGCCATAACCTTAATATTTAAAACTAGAATCATACTAAAATTATAAAGTGAGAAATTATTTATTCCTGTGTAATTGATTTAACACAATTCTAATGATACGATATAAGTATTTTGAGGTTAAGAACCTACCTGCTGCAATACAACAAAGTTGCAATAATGTGTTTGCAACGTTCTCTTAAATCGGCTTTGCACGTGCAAGTCATTGATATGATATTGCTTAAATCACCCAGAATCACCTCACCAATTATATAACGTGAATCACTTTTTAAATCCGAAGTTTGTAAAAAGTAGGCAGTAAACTTGACGGAATTTGAAGGCTAGCTTCCGGATTTGTTATTTCCGAATTTTATAATGTGATTGGCATTAAAAACACGCTCACCTTCAACGAAATTTCCTTTCCGAGGCTTTGTGTCAGCCCAATCACATATTGTGTCAATACTTATCATTTTATCGTAATTTAAAAACTTGGAAATTGCACGGTATACTATAGGAACTACGATAAATTTTCCCTAATCGGCGCCATGTTTTTAGGCTCCTCCCATTTGACGGATCCCAATAGCGGAATGGCAAAAGAAATTCAATGTTGTGCTATTATTATCTATTGTATTTTTTTGTGTTGTTTAAGGCTACTATTAAAATTATGTTCAGAAAATTTATAAAAAATTTAAGAATTTATCTCTTTAAGTTAAGTAGAAATATATGAGGACGTCTTTTGAACAAGTGGAGGGGCTCGGGAGTTCGAGATTTAAATTGACTTTGAGCTTCAATGGGCGTTAGAAAAACACCCTGTAGAAACATTATTGTAACAGTATTCTGCGTAAAACAGTAGGTACAAACAGCAACGCAAATAAATCAGAGAAAGTTGGTGGGCGCCGTATTTCGATCACACGAACAGATTTAATTAGAAGTTACGCGCCGCCCCGGCGATTTTGGACCTAAACTTTTGTAAGAACGTAAGAATTGTTGAGTAAAACATGTTGCGTCATTTCAATTAAAAGTCTCGCAAATTGGACTACCGAATTTCAGTCAGAACGAAATCTAATAAACGGAACGATGCCTCCCATGAATTCAAATAATTCTATTATGCTCGATTTCGTTAACTGAGCAACAGATACTCTGTCTTTCAGCTAACTAACTAATAATTAATTGTTGTTAACGAAAGTAAGATTTGTTACACGCAACATAACAGCAGATATTGGGAAATGTTAATAGACTTTTACGTATAACTTGATAAATGCAATAAATAATACAAGGATTACTTCATTGCTCGCCAAGGAATTTAACACATCATGTCAAAGTTATCAACGTTAGGTATATTTGAAATTATTTGCAATTCCAGTAAGTAATCTAAATAATAAGATAAGAGAGATAAATAATTGATGTATCTAATCGTAATTCAAAATTAAAGGTAAACCGATGACAAAATGTCTAGTTATTTTTGTAAAGTAAATTCTACGTATTTTTCAAGCTACTATTACGTGTTGGTATCAGTATTTGTGGCTAGTGATTATTTAGAAATCTCTCATATCTTGTAATAATCTCAATTTTGACAAGTTCTTTTAAAACTTATTTCAAGTTTCTTAACTATTACAAATAAATTTGTAATATCATCTAAAAAACCTAGTAAATTTATTTCTGCTGGGATTTTATTTTTACAAAGGGTCTAAATTGTAATTTTTATTATTTTCGCATACGAAGCAACACGCTAGTGGGATAAATTTTAAGCATCACTTTAATATTTAGGTAAATTTTCGTTTTCCATTTTTTTCGTGTAGTACAATATTGTTTTCAGAACATCATTTTCATTAAAAACTCATCAAGTTTTCTTTATTATGGTATAAATTCACAGTTCTGTACTTTGAAAAGCTGGATTAACGTCACTGACCACTAAGACAAGTCTCATGTATTGTAAATAAAATTACATGCAATAAACAACTTACATTTTGTTTCCTTCCCCTCACTTTGAACCATCGTTAATGGTATTTTTCACCCTGTAACAAAAACGATTAAAATTTAGTAATTTAATTTATTCGAATTTTTGCTAAATTTTGAGTTCTGATTTTTTGTTCTTATTCTTCCCACAATAACTGCGTGAAAAGAGCGTCAAAGTTCACTAATTCTTGAACCAATGCTCAAGCATATAAAAATAACGACTTTTGTAAAGATAATTTGTATTTCGGTGGTAATGTTAACAAAGCCAGTTCACTACTATGTACTGTTTATTTAGAATCGAAAAATCGGAAATTAGAATCCATCCAGAGTTTCGCGAATTTTATGGTAACTTACAGCCAGATAGGTAATACTACTTAATTTTATTAAAAGCAAAATAACTAGGTATCTTTTATTAACAATTTCACCTTTTTTGAAATATACTATTGTATAAAAAATGATATCCATAATATCGATTTAATTTCTTCATTAAAATAAACACATATCTATACACATTCTTTGAAGACTAAATAGTTAAAATAAGGAGTTAGACATACCTAAATTGGTAAATTTCAATGGAAAAGGCAATCTCGTAAAAATAGAAAGATAGAAAAGTCCACTCAGTTACGCAAGGTTTCTCGGAGAGGACACATCTTTGTTTACCAATTTACTGATACGTTGGTTAATGTCTAATTCATAATGAGTACATATTTGAACTTTCTTTGGTAAATTGTAGTGACACAATGATTAGTAGAATAAATATCCATCTAGACTTATTCTTGGAAAATGTAAAAGTTACTGTGAGTAGTACGCAAAATGTCAATGTTGGAAAATCTTTTACGAAAATGTACAATTTATGTTTTCTTTACTATTTTTTGTACAAAAACTCTTAGTATAAATATCCATTAAAGTTTCATAGTTTTTGAAAAATCACCCCGTTCTCAAAAATGCACCCCTATATTTGGATGTACCCTTCGATTATATAACCATTTGGGACTAATTAAATATATATAAAGCAATAAAATTCCACTAAGTCTAAGTTCGTTATAGAATAGCATAGTCAATAGACTAATAATATGTATCTAACTCAATGCATACATTAAAGGTAGATAATAATATGTACATGGACATCTACAATATGTGATTACAATTTCCATTCACGAATCATTAGCTGCCAATTTAAGAAGTAAGCGAACCATCCGTTTCGATCTGTAATAACACTCTCCCATTCTCCAATATCTCTTTGTAAATTTTAAGTCACAAAAGTTTACAGAGATTGGCGATATCGCGGCAAAATATAGTTTGATGATATTCTTGTGTCGGGCGTTTTAATCAAAGACAACATCTAGAAAGGTGCCTCCTCTTTATTTAAATGGCTTGGTACATAGGATTAAGTATCTATCTTTACAATCGTGCTTATAGCCTTTCAACTGAATGTTAAAACACTTCCTAGGCCGTTTGTTTGTTCCGTTCTCGAAACAATAATTATTTTCAAACAAAAGCTTTTTAGATGAGTCTGGGAGATTTTTTGGAAGCAATCTTCTAATGCATGGTTACATATTAAAATCACGCAATGATGTTTAGCAAGAACAATAACGAATAACAACTCATTCGGTAAATCTTATTGTTCTATTTTGTGCATATTATAGAGAGCAAACAATTCTAAAGATACTGTAATATTGTATCTGAACGCATTAAATTTTGCAAGTTTAATGTTAACGTGATAAAGCAGCCAAACTTTCCCTTGCTGACATTCTCGTTTCAAAGAAAACGACATTTCTAAATTATGATTCTACAGTACTTTCTTTATCTTCAGTCAGCCCCAGAATGTCACGAACGTTTACACCCAAATTGACGTAAAACAATTAGAAAAATTTGATTAAAGATGTTTCTTTTTATGATTTGTAAAATAACTGGCAAATCTACACGGAAAAAACTGACTTTCTATATTCAGTTATTAATTACAAATTATTAAATTCATTTACAAAGTTTCTAGTTAATATTCAGAAGATTTTTCTTTGTCATTTCAAAAATTTTAAATATTGCAATTTATGATTTCTACTATCTAATCAATTTTTAATTTGTTCAGATGCAATTAAATATTATTATAAATTCTGATCGACTTTTTGGATTTGGATTTTTTATCGTTTAGTACGCATTAAAAGTAAATCTAATTAAAATAATAATTATAACTATATACGATGTTCCTGAAATTTCGATACGCAAGTCTTAATTATTTTACTCAAAATATACTTGTAATTTTTTATATAGATGAATTTTTTTATATTCATGAATTTTGTCAACATATACCATTTAATCGGTAACACTTACATACATATATACTCTTGCGAAATGCTTGTCTTTGACGTTTTTCGCTAAAAATCTTTAAAAAATTACATGTATTCTTATGACACATGACCGGTTGTTCCGCACTCCTTTTTCAATTAACGTATAATGCTAAAAAGATATAGACTTTGGCTGCAACACACTGTTAGTAGCTTTGTTTCTTATGCTGTACACCTACGAGTTTCGAGTTTTCTTCATCCATTTTCCGGTGGTTTGAATAATTAGGGAGGGTTAAAAGTTTTTGTCGCATATGTAGTCATTTTTAACCGACGAAAAAAAGGAGGTCGACGCGAATATCTTTTTTTTGTGTATGACCACGCATAACTTTTTACAGAGTGGTCAAATTTTGATTATTCTTTTTTTTTAGGAATGGGTATACCCCGAAGTTGGTCCCATATAAATTTGGAAAAAAATTCCAACCCTAAGAGTAGGAAAACAGGGGATGATTGTTGATTGTTGTTCACTCACTGATTTTAATGTATGACCACGCATAACTTTTGACAGAATAGTCCGATTTTGATAATTCTTTTTTATTGGAAAGGGTATACCCCGAAGTTGGTCCCATATAAATTTGGAAAAAAAATCCAACCCTAAGAGTAGGAAAACAGGGGATGATTGTTGATTGTTGTTCACTCACTGATTTTAATGTATGACCACGCATAACTTTTGACAGAATAGTCCGATTTTGATAATTCTTTTTTATTGGAAAGGGTATACCCCGAAGTTGGTCCCATATAAATTTGGAAAAAAAATCCAACCCTAAGAGTAGGAAAACAGGGGATGATTGTTGATTGTTGTTCACTCACTGATTTTAATGTATGACCACGCATAACTTTTGACAGAATAGTCCGATTTTGATAATTCTTTTTTATTGGAAAGGGTATACCCCGAAGTTGGTCCCATATAAATTTGGAAAAAAAATCCAACCCTAAGAGTAGGAAAACAGGGGATGATTGTTGATTGTTGTTCACTCACTGATTTTAATGTATGACCACGCATAACTTTTGACAGAATAGTCCGATTTTGATAATTCTTTTTTATTGGAAAGGGTATACCCCGAAGTTGGTCCCATATAAATTTGGAAAAAAAATCCAACCCTAAGAGTAGGAAAACAGGGGATGATTGTTGATTGTTGTTCACTCACTGATTTTAATGTATGACCACGCATAACTTTTGACAGAATAGTCCGATTTTGATAATTCTTTTTTATTGGAAAGGGTATACCCCGAAGTTGGTCCCATATAAATTTGGAAAAAAAATCCAACCCTAAGAGTAGGAAAACAGGGGATGATTGTTGATTGTTGTTCACTCACTGATTTTAATGTATGACCACGCATAACTTTTGACAGAATAGTCCGATTTTGATAATTCTTTTTTATTGGAAAGGGTATACCCCGAAGTTGGTCCCATATAAATTTGGAAAAAAAATCCAACCCTAAGAGTAGGAAAACAGGGGATGATTGTTGATTGTTGTTCACTCACTGATTTTAATGTATGACCACGCATAACTTTTGACAGAATAGTCCGATTTTGATAATTCTTTTTTATTGGAAAGGGTATACCCCGAAGTTGGTCCCATATAAATTTGGAAAAAAAATCCAACCCTAAGAGTAGGAAAACAGGGGATGATTGTTGATTGTTGTTCACTCACTGATTTTAATGTATGACCACGCATAACTTTTGACAGAATAGTCCGATTTTGATAATTCTTTTTTATTGGAAAGGGTATACCCCGAAGTTGGTCCCATATAAATTTGGAAAAAAAATTCCANAAATTTAACTCTCGATAGAAATGCAAATTTTGATAAATTCTTGCAAACTTGCGGAATCAAGCAGGTAAATTATTAATATAGGTAACTACAATATACAGGAACACTTGAAAGTAAATATTTTAGCATAAAGTTAATTTGCAACATTAATAATTGAACGTTTTGATACCTGTTCATCGTCATAAGGTCGTCAGTCCTAAGACTAGATACATGTACCTCAACTCCTTCCTATCCTGAGCCAATCTTTGCATTTCCTTGAGACTAGAACATTCCATATCCTTAACTATTTGCGAACATTAATCTAATTAAGGTCTACTTCTCTTAACTCCTGTTTCTGCTTCTAATATGTCTCTGACTACACCTTCATGCCTGAGAAGGTGTCCTACCAACCTATTTCGCCTATTTCCTATTGACTTCCATAGAGTCTTCTGTTCTTCTATTGTTTCTAATAACTCTTCATTTTTAACCTTCTCTATCCACGGTATCCTATAAATCGCCTGTAACACTACGTTTCGAACGCTTCTTGCCTTTTATTTTACGCTGCGCCCACCGTCAATGTTTCGCACCCGTACACTGTCGCGCTCCAAACATACACCTTTAACAATCCTTCTCGAATCGTTCGCGAGCATAGAAGTGACTTCTTTTTATTGATCCCTATTCATGAAATATTTTTCGATACAAGTGTCTCTAGACTAATGACTTTCTTGCGATATTTGCTCTCATGGTTACCTGCCAGTTTTCATGTTAACTGATAGTTGAACAATTAAAAGTTAAAAGAAATCATAAGAATTAATTAATGGGGTCTGCAATTTGTTGAAGCTGTGAAAAGATCAAACTTCTAAGCTAACGCAAGCAAAAGATCCGGCCGTTTATGCCTGATATTTTGACACCCGTCAGGAAATTAACGCCTGTAGGGTACTTCCCGTTGATATAGAATTAGGCAATTTGGCAAGAACCAATGTCATAGCAAAAGCAAAGGTAAAAATCCGAAAACCGTAAACTTGTAGTTACATCATTATTTGTAATATTTTAAATATGTACATGTTTTGGGGACTAAGTTTGGGGAGGGGATGGGGAATTAAAAACGTCTTAAATTTTCGAGACTCAATTCCCGGGACGGACGAACTATTTAAGTACCAGTTCAGTCTTTTTGTGTTGTAATCGAATTCGTATTTTTAAAAAAAGTTTTGATCAATTTCTATTTTATTGAAAACAATTAATAAGCGTCCGATATTTCTAGTGTCCGACCGAAACTGATTTGTACGACCGAAACCAAACCGAAACCGAATTTCGGCAACGGTCTCAGTCTCGGCCGAAACCGAAACCGAAACTTCCTTATAAGGATCATGTTTTGAGAGAAAAATAAAGAAAACGTTATTATAATCAGTCAGTTTAATTTTTTTATCTTTAAATCACATAGCTCTGCAGTCTTTGACATTTTCACTTATTGATAATCAAATCAAATTCAATATAACAACCCCTCATTTAAGGAAATACTTTAATTGTGCTTTAAATATACTTAAAATAGGTGAGATGTTTATTTGAGTAAGTATAGTAGACTAGACTCAGTTTTCTTTTGAAGATTATTCATGCTTTTTTATGTCTATGTCTACTAATCTACTTCGCTTGGATGGAATTTAACGCGCCGAACATGACCGAGTAAAGCACGAGAACTCCCGAACGCAGTTTCGGTCTCGGTCGTAGTTTCGGCAGGTTTGCCGCCGAAACCGAAACTAAACCAAAACTCGTTTTTTGCCGAAACTCTACCGAAACCGAAACCGAAACCGAAGTTTCGGTCGGACACTACATATTTCATTAACGGTATTATACGTATGCAATATACATATTAAGGAGATACCTATACAACTTTGACTTGCCGAGCTGCAATTTTCATTTCTATGCCTTTTTTTGCGTTATCGTTCCCATAGTAAGTAGCGGCGAAACCGTATAGATCACATCATCGGATAGCTTGAACTGTTCTCTCGTAAGGTATTTTTTTTGCATGAGTTCACTCCATAAACAGCCTGCGCCGCTGCCGGCGACCTGCACGATGGATGGGATGCTATGTCGAAGAGTTACATCACTTTAAGAAAGTGAAGATGGCTCGCCGCATTGTGGTTTAGTCGTAGTCGTTTACCAGCATACCGATCTATTGCCATTAAAGTTCATGAATACTTTTTTTGAATAGAGGTCAGAAATTACCTTCGCAAACATCAAACACTATGGTACGCCAGTCAGTGGCTTCACTTTAATTGTTATTAAAAGATGAATAGATGATGTGTATACTTAATTAATTTTTTTTTCAAAATACGTATTTAAATAATTTATGCTATAAAGAGTGTGGATATAGGAAGAATGGTTTAAGTAAAGGTTGATGCGCCACTCAATTCATTCATCATTTGGATACAACAAGCTCTAAAAAGTATCTATGTAGGTTAAATTTCTTCAAAGAAATTATAGAAGTTTAGCTTGTGACGGATTAAGTCGACAATTTTACCGTTAGTGTAAGGCTAATTGAAGTAATTAAACATCTCATAACTTAGAGAAAATGTTCTCGGCGCTTATGGAATGATGTATTGTGAAAAGCTTAGCAGAAGTCACGAATTTAATGGAATTTAGTACTAAAGAAATGTTAATTGAAAGGTTTTGTAACAACTTCTTATTATTAGGTATGATCCTTAGGCAAAACATTGTGCGTTACAAATCTCTAGTCTCTTTAGTAACTTACTTTGATGAGACGAGCATTTTGCTGAATGTGCCAAATAATGCTACTACATCCTGAAAATATAACTACAGATAAAATTGTTCTGAAAATTTATACAAATTTATATTTTTATTATATTATATATAAAAAGGTAAAGTCTGTAAATCTGGTTGTAGCAGGTGTTCTCAGAAACAATTTATCCAATTTCAAACATTATTTCCTAATGGACCTTCAGGGTGAATATAGGATAAATACTACTCCGTTAAAATAAAAGCGTTTTTCGTGGAGGTCAATTTCCATATCAAATAAATAAAAAGGAAGTTAAGAAAAATTTAAAAATGAGTCATCCCTGTTCAGATTCTCCATATCGTGCTTGCTACTACAGCTGATTGTGAAATGAAAACAGGGAAAGTAGTTAGAGCATGTTACTTTACGTAAAAGTTGGCACAGCTTTTAACTGTAAATACGTGAATATTTGAAAAATTCTTTCTGTGTGAAATTACTGATGATCCTTGAGTTAGAAAATAAATGATGGGAATCGATATGTAAAGCTATTTTAACATAAGAAAATCAACGAGTCATCGAGGGTGCACTACTCATTTTTGTATCATATTTTCAGAGTAAGACCAAGATGAATAGGGACGAGAAATACGATGAATATAGATCAAGAATCGTTAGATCTAGGGCAATGGGATAAGGCAGAGCAAAGTTACGGATTTAGAGAAACTGTGGCTTAGGTTGGAGATGCTAGTGGTGGACAGTAGTAGCAAACAGACCATGGTGAATTTGATAAATAATAATGAATTTTTGAATATTCCATAATTCTTTGTTTTTATTTTTTTAAAAAATTCATTCATTTTTGTTTAGAATTATTAATTCTATCAGTAAACTGAATTTCAATAAAATCCATCAGCTTCATTCCTTATATTGACAACCATCGTTATTCATAGAAATTGTTTTTCTTTACTTTATAACTCTTAATCGATAAAGCAAAATAACATTAGGTTAGGTTAGGTTTCCGTATTAATATATTTCTGATAGCTTAAGCGTGTTAATAGAAATAAAATATGTTTTAGAAAATACCACAAATGGCGCGGTAAACGCCATCTGTAGTACGATGCTACATTTTAGGATTAGGTACGTATGCTCCAACAATATATATATATTATTCGATTATGGTAACGTGCCTATCACGTTGAGGTTAGTTACGCCGGGATTCGTTTCAGCAAGTGGATATCCATATATTTAAATGGACCTTGTTGGAGCATACGTAATCCTAAAATGTAGCATCGTACTACAGATGGCGTTTACC
>NW_020438950.1:395077-404166 GCF_000699045.2 Agrilus planipennis
GAACGAGGTGTAACAGCTTTCAATTGCATTTATTGTCACTTCGAATTATTTTATTTTATTAAAATGTTTCCATAGATTTTTAAAAAATGGGCGTGTCTCTTACATGAACGATTTAACAGTTCTTTCATAATTTTATCTTAACAATTTCGAGAATTCTATAAAGAAAAGCGAAAATTTTAAAAACGCCTGTACCACTTTACAATCAACCGATCAATTTCTTTTAACGATATATAATCATGTTCTGAAGCAAGAGCACGAGCTAAGAATTGCTATTGTGTGACCTTCAAACAATAGCAGCACAGCGGAAAGATTTATCTCCAGGTTGTCGAAGAGTAAAAACTTAGCAGGACAAAAAGATGGAAGAAAGTTTACAATACTCGTGGTTCCCGTTAGGTTTATTATAGATTATAATAAAACACGATTCAACGAAAGGCTATTAATGTGTAGAGAAGAAAACGAAATTTTACTTTCATATTGTGCGCTTAATGAAGCATCAGAGTAATTTACAAATACATAGGTAAGGTGGTGGAAAGCTGTCACTTCATAAATCATTGTACGCCACAGGAAATTATACGAGCATTTAAAATATCTCGTACCGATTACTTGCATATTTCTTATAACAAGTCCCATAATCAGCTTTGCAACGAGAATTATCAAATCATTAATATTCTACAGAAGATATTAGATTCCGGTAAATTTTGACAAGGTAAATGGTAGGTACACAAACAAATGCAGGGGAGATAAAAGCCTGTTACAACAATTAGGTGCATATGGTTCTGATTTACTGTAAAATTTTCATAATTAAAAGCCCCAATTTTATAAAATGACTACCTTTTCCCCGTGGCTTCGCTCGCAGAAATTAATATTGTTTCTCCATAAAACCTTTTAATTCCCAATTCACCCTTACAACGTTTTAATTTTATGTGATGTCGCCATCTTAGATTTCAAATACGAACGTAACAACAACATTTCATCCTTAAGGGTTGATTTTTAAAAGTTGCCAAAACACGTATTTGATTAATTTCAATAATGAGTAACCTTCGAGTAAACCCGGGTATAAATAAAATATAACCCATGGAAACGTTGCAATCTCTTTTCATTTGATTGGTAATGTGAAACAGCATATATACCAAGTTTGAAGTAAATTCAACCACAAATACAGTATGTCCCAAACAAAAATTGCAACACCTTTTAACCCCCCCCCCTTTGGAGGTTTAATTTTTTAAAATGTCGGGATAGGCCTTTCAGAAATTAAATGAGAGACCATTGAGACCGAGTTTCAAGTAAATCTGACCACAAATAATATATGTTCCATTTAAACATTGCAACTCCTTTTCACCCCTCATCCCCCCCAACAGAGATTGAATTTTTTAACCAGTTTCAAGTAAATCGGACCAAAAACAAACATACAATCTTTGCAAACCCCCTTCAGCTTCCTAAAGAGGTAGAATTTTGTAAAATGTTGAAATAGGTATGTATGTCACTAATTGTATATGAAAAAACAAGCCAAGTTTCAGGTAAATCTGACTATAAATAAAACACCGTACTTAACCATAGACAACATTACGTTCAGTTGTCAGTTGCGCTTTGTTATTCCACGTCAATTGCATTTTGTTATAACATTTTTAATAAATGAAGGACTAGACTGATGGTTTGAGTTATAAGTTTTTCGTTTTGCTGTCAGTTGCGTTTTGTTATACCAAGTTTTTTTCCACGAGAAACGAGATAAAAATTATCCTAAGTCCGTCTCCTGGTTCTAAGCTACCACCCCCAATTTTCAGCCAAATCGGTTCAGCCGTTCTTGAGTTACAAGTAGTGTAACTAAAACGACTTTCTTTTATATATATATAGACAATGATTCACAATGAACTTAAAGATGCTTTTAACTCTAATATAATTACTGTTTCCCGGATAGAACATTATTGCATTTTCCGTTATGGTAAAAATATAAATTATGAAGTGATTAAAAAGTCGTGTCGTGATTCACCAGTTATACATCTATCTATTATTAGCGAGGCGCATATCCGCGAAGCCATTAAAACAAAAAAAAAAACAAATAAGACATTTGCAGCAAATTAATTTGTTCGAGCTTCAAATTCTACCGTTGTAATACGTGATGTTTCTGCTGAAACGGTTTGGTTTTGGAATTAAAGGTTCCGGTTACGAACGCTGACAATTTTTCCATTGATCTCCTTGAACAAACCGCATATATGTTCATGCATATGCCTCGCTGATCACACCTTTGAGGTTTGAATTTTATAGTTAAGAAAATGGCAAGAGGTCAGTGAGTTAACAAGAAATGCCGTGATTATTACTAGCTACTCTACAGAATCGTTGAGCCAATGTGTAATGAGACAGTTATAACAATTTTTTTCCTCAACAACTTGAAATTATACATAGTGGTAAAAATTAATTTACTTAAATATATTGAAATTAACCCTATAAAAAAAATCTTTTAGATAAATGAGAATGTTATACCTACAGGTAAGGCAAAATGTTCACCGAAAGTAGAAATTACACTAATCTTTGTTGGCATTTTTGCTTTTTATGAAGCACCAGTGAAAATGCATATTTTAGTAAACATGTGGAAAATGAGTTTTCAACCACGTTGATCTGAAAATATCGCACCTGCTTCTCTAAAAACTGTTCTAAACTAACGAAATTTTTAAAATCTTTTGAACGAGGTGTAACAGCTTTCAATTGCATTTATTGAATTTAGATGTATAACTTTATTATTTATATAAAAAGATGTCTGAAGGTATTTGTACTAATTTAAAAAATAACAATTCAAATATCAATTTATAAAAACAAACAATTTCCATTCCAAAGGTCTAACTTTAAACATTTAAATTTACCATATAACATCGTATATTTCTGACCTTATTAAAAATATATTAATAGCTTTCTTAATAGTTGACTAATGTGTTTTGCATATTCTTTAACGTATTTTTGGGTTATTTATTTAATAATTCAATAATTTAAAATGAAAGCTCAATCTAATCCTTTAGTTTTCAACTGACCTCCCTAAGACAAAATCACTATTTTTCGTAAAATTTGAAGAAAATCTTTCAATAGCCTGCTTCCATGCGGAAGAAATGAAAAAATACAATATCAGAAAACATGTACGTTGTAGATCATCATCATTTCGAAACTTTCACTAACAATAAATTGCTATTTTAAATTCTCAACATTTACCAAACATATTTTACAGTTTCGAATCGTAAACGCGAAACGTTATGCAAACATCCGCAGAAAATTTACATGAAATTTGTTAACCGTCAAATATTTCATTATCCAAATTTACGAGATTAAGTAAGGTTTGTAAAAAAAAACTGGTTTATTCGGGTTATTAGATTAATGCGTATTATAAAAATTAATTATTATGTTGTTTTCAAAGAAAGCTGTACCACTATGAATTTTAAAAAACTCTGAACTGTTTTGTATGAAAAATACCATGTTCTAAATAAGTAATATGGAAAGCATTCGAATCAAAACTAAATAAACTATCTCACTATTGAAGTGTTATTTTAATTTATTGATTATTAATTATTATGGTATTAAAAAGATCAATGTCGTTTTATTACTTATCAACTTGGACTCAAATACATATGTATAAATATCAGGTGGTTAACAATTGTGGGACACTATAATCAAGCCTTGTCCTTTGTTTCGAGAAGCAATTTGCGTGTACCCATGTGCATCTGTCTGTGGCATCATACATAACTCCTAAACGAACGAACCGATTTTGATTTAATTTTTTCAGTTTGAAAGTCGACTTGATCAAAAGTGTATTTAGCTATGATTCATGTCAGAGGTTTTTTAAATTTATAATTTAATTCTTGTGTAAAAGTAACATCTGTAAATCATTATTAGTAATATTTCATTATTATGCTGGCGCAGTAAAAACAAATAAAAATTCTTAGAGGTAGAGGTAGTTTAGAATCTCATTGGTCATGATTGTGTGTTGCGCAGTGGTTAAACTCTGCTCGCTTCTACATTTATACCTCCTAGAAAAACATTAACCGTCACTGTTTACAGTTTAGCTACGTCCCTGGTTGTATAGCGATCAAATCAATATTTTCGAAATATAGGTATATCTAACTGCAATCAGTACCGCCCCTTGCACATTTAGCGGCCCATGAGGTTTTCAAATATCTCTACCACAATTACAAAAGTCATAAATTTTTCAGTTCACGTATTAATTAAGTTGCTGCATTAATACTTGGGGCGACATGACGTTTTATAAAATGAAAAATGCATTTGAAAATGTCAGCTGCAATAAATCATATTGACGTTAATCGGGTGAAAAAAAACATGTTATTGGCGAATGGCCTAATCAATTTTATTATTGTTCAGCTTTCTACTGCATTTTTTATGCAGTAATCAAGATAATGGCCAAAAAATTTGTCGTCTCTGAAAAACCAGTTGACATTTTGCACTGTTACGTATACAATGCATTTTTTTGGAACTGTACCATGTTACCCGTTTGTCGGTTGAATGGTAAATTACGTACAAATTGTGTTACATATGTATTTGTGATTTAAATTAGGTGACAAACGGGCTCCCATAAAAAAAAACGTTCGTGAAAACTTGTTCGGACGCCCTTGGTATTTTTCTTCATGAATTAATATTGACATTAAATTATTAACTACCACGATATAATCCCACACAGATGTGGTAAACGAAACTGGTGCAATTTGACATTACATTTTAGACATTTTGTATAACAATTAAAGAAGAATAGCACATTGTGAAACTGCATTATTTATAACATTCTGTGCCTCGTTTATTACAATTGCAAAACACACTACTTCTTCGTGCGACTTTAAGTTGTAGTCAGAATTACTTTTATTGTTTTATATCTCGAGCAATTTAGTTTTCTGGAGTAAAATTCTCCAAGTTTTAGTTATTTTTGACACCATTTTCGGTGGAGGTAATCGTCCTGGTCAATATTTATTATTGAAAGAAAAAGAAAAAGAAAAACTTAAAATTTTTAAACTTACTTAATAAACTGAAAAGATAGATGTTTATCATTTCTCATTCTAATTTACATTTGAACTTTTGTAATATATATTTTTTAAAGTCATTTATAAAACCTTTTATTTTGACACCCTACCCGATAGGTTTTGAGGAAAGAAAAGACATAGTATGACGCAAAAAATCGGCCATTTTAATTTTTATAATTTCGATATATTCAGTGTCACTCTCACAATTAAGACGAATCTAACGGCACCTTTCTAGCTAAAATCTATCAAGTAAAAACAGCAATTATTAATAGTTATATAAGGAACACGTTTATAAGAAACGATTGACTTTAGCGAATGTTTTTGAATGGGAAATTAGTAAGTATGATCGACTATAATGAACTAATATTTCGTTGTAACATTGACCTACCTAAAGTTCGAATGCTATTCGTATGCGAAAAATTTAAACGCCTGTTATTCATACTTGGATATAACGAACACATTTACAACTAACGATTGGCTTTAGCTAATCTTTGGAAAAGAAAATTAGCAGGTACGACCTATTATAATGAACGAATACTTCGTTGTAACCTAACCTAACTTAACCTACCTAAAGTTGGGACGCTATTTGTACGAGAAAAATTTTAACCCCTGTTATTCGTACTTAGATATAACAAACACATTTATAACCAACGATTGGCTTTAGCGAACTTTTTGAACGCAAAATTAGTACTTACGACCGGCTATAATGAACATCGTATTAAAGTCCGATTCATGTCATCGGTCAAGCCACGGTTCGATCACAGTCACGTAAATTATAGCATAGATACATTTCATACGGCAGTATTCATACTATATAAAAATAATTACCATCTAGTAAGTTAACCGTGTTAATTCTCTCCAACGATGTTTTAACCTAACCGTAACTGAACAACGCTACTAGAAGGCTTCCGGAATTAATTCATTTTTATTTTTATTTACCAATGCTAACTAATAAAAATGCACAATCCAACAATAATGCAATAGCTTACTGCTTATCAAAATAAATTGATTATTTCTTCATTACACGCTGCATCAGTTAAGTGAACAGGTGTATGAATTAGAATAAAGAATACTGTTGTGATGGAAATAATAAAAAATTTTAGTCTATAATAGTTTGCTATTTATTTTTAATTATCGAAGGTACTAAAAGAAATTGCCAATAACGATTAGCCGACTATAATGAACAAAATTCCTGGTGTTGTGATAATCGAGGACTTTCCAGGATTTTCCTGCATAGAAATTTCACGCTCTAAAAAATAGTTTATTTTTTCCTACATAGTTTAATTTTCTGGAACTGTATTAAAAAACGACAAGCATGCAAATTGCTTTTGTAATTTAGCTTAACTTTTGGTTTGCGTGTTATTGTATTTACGGACTGAATGTTGAGAGATTAATATACATATAATATTTTGGACTTACATAAGTTTTTTATCGGCATTTCATCAGTCTTATCTGCTTCAAATATCCGTTGTTGAGATGTAGCTAATACTATTCCTTTACTTTAATTTTAACATGAAACAAAAATATCACGAATTAACAAAATAATGTTTGAAGGATTAAAAAAAGCACTTGAGAAATCATGAAAGGAATGTACGTATACGATTAAGATAAAATTGCATAAAGGTTTATGATGTTACCAGCAGATTAGCTCAAGAATGCATTTTAAAAAAATCTTGGACAGTTTTTTCTCATCGAATTAGCAACAACGAGTCTAGGATTTAGATACCGATCATTTTCTTCGATAGAATAAATTTTAGAAATTGCAGGATTTATCTTTTTTTTCTTTATTCTACTCATCTTATTACATGATAATATTATGGATCCATAACTGCGATACATACGTAAACAGTAACAATATTTATTCTAGTCGTGCTTTTTAGGGTTCCAAATCTCAAAAGGACAAAAACAACCCTTCGTTGTCCGTCTGTCTGTACGTCAAGTCCGTATTTTAACACTCGCAAGGGAATCAAAACCTATAGGACATTTCCCATTGATTTAAAATCATAAATTTTGTTGAAAAGCACAAGTAAAAGGAAAATCCGAAAACGTTATCGTTATAGTTCAATCATAATTTTTTTTTTTATTTGTAATATAATTATATTTTTTTTGGGGATGATTTTGGGGCGAAAACTTAAAACATATCCTGAAAAAGGAGAAAAATCTTCGAAACTCAATTTCCATGACGGACGAATTATGTACATTCCTACAAATTTACACAGAACCCTCGACGACAGTAAAATTAATTACGTAAAGAGGTAAATTATAAAATTTAAAACCATTTTTATTAACGCAATTAGCAAAATACGAAATTAAACACCGGAACGCATATTAAATGCTATGAATACAGTGAATATAATCGAGAAATGAATTATGGTAAAGAAAATACAATGCACTATTGTGCACACGCAGTTATTGTAACAATTAAAATTAATTTACGTATTAGGTTCATGTATAAGAGAAATGAAAATTGAGTAGAGTTTTTAAGTGTGTGGTTAATTCGTAAGTTGTTCTTGCGATTGATAATAAACTAATGCAATGTGGTAAAACATGCTAAAATTTTACGAAAAAAATTAATAATTTTCGCAATGACTTTAATGCAGTAAATGTGCAGTGCAAAACAAGGAACTTATTTTCGTTCTTTATTAGGTATGTAGGTACACCCAATAAATTAAACGTAGAATTGAATTGTTTTTGTCTAAAACATAAGTAGATAGAATCGAAAATAGTCGACAATATTAGACGAAAAAACTATGTAGGTATGCATTAACAGTACCTACTCTTTCGCGGCCAAAGTTTGAAAAATCATTTTAAGACATCACATTTTTAGAGATTTTGGTGATTATGTGCCCCATGATCGTATTTCCTGCTTTATTTCCGTTTAAGTTAAAAAACAAATAATCGCCTACTGAGGGCCCGTATCACTATAATTTATTATCTTTGTTATGGATTTAAGCCGTTTCAGTATTGAAAATAATTATTACTTGGATAGTTTATATGGAACCTATTTTATGAAAAATGACATCTTACGAGAGATCTGACGATCGATCAGGAGCGACTGTTGAAGTTTTTTTACTCTATGCCACAAGTAAATTAAAACAGATACATCATCATTATGATAAGGTCGTCAGTCCTAAGACTAGTTGGACACGTATCTCCACTCCTTCATATCCTGAGCTAATCTTCGCATTTCCTCAAAACTAGAACAACCCATATCCTTAACTATTTGCAAACAGTAATCTAACCTAGGTTTACTTCTACTTCTCTTAACTCCTGTTTCTGCCTCTAATATGTCTCTGACTAGACCTTTATGCCTGAGAAGGTGTCCTACCAACCTATTTCGCCTATTTCATATTGATTTCCATAGAGTCCCCTGTTCACCTATTCTTTCTAATAGCTCTTCATTTCTAACCTTCTCTATCCACGGTATTCTCATCATTCGCCTGTAACACCGCATTTAGAACGTTTCTAACCTTTTCTTTCCCGCCGCGCCCACCGTCCATGTCTTGCACCCTTACAGCACCGCGCTCCAAACAAACATCTTTAACAATCTTTTTCGAATTTCTAAATTAACCGTTCGACCCTGCGCTATCCTTTGCTTTATATCCCTATTACTCCTTCTGTCCTTACTTATATGACTTCCTAGATATATCTGACTTCCTAGATATCCACTTCTTCTAATTTTTCGTCTCCTAACTTTATATTGGCTCATTCCTTACTTTTTCTTGTTTTACTTACATTTATTTTCATACAATAGCGTTTTGTCAATACCGCTTCCATTTTATTTAAAGCTATCTCTAGCTCCTTCTTGTTACAAATCTAAACATATATTGCCCCTCTATATCTTTAATGATGTTGATCGCGTCTTCGATATATAGTTTAAAAAATAGCGACGACAATGTGCATCCCTGTCTGACTCCCCATGTTGAAACGTATTTTTGTTCGCTTCACAATTTCTTCCAAAATTAGAATCCATGATTATTAGATGAATCATACTACTCAAAAAAATATTTCGGAAAATAATAGAACGAGCAGCTTGGCTTGTGACATAACTCGAAAAAAAAAAAAAAAAACAAACGTCAAAAT
>NW_020438950.1:405699-429642 GCF_000699045.2 Agrilus planipennis
TCATCATCATAAGGTCATCAGTCCTAAGACTGGTTGGACACGTACCTCCACTCTTTCCTATCCTAACCTAAACTTCGCATTTCCCTAAAACTAGAACAGCCCACATCCTTAACTATTTGCAAACAGTAATCTAATCTGGGTCTACCTCTACCCCTCCTAACTCCTGTTTCTGTCTTTGATATGTCTCTGACTAGACCTTCATGCCTAAGAAGGTGTCCTACCAGCATATCTCGCCTATTTTTTATTGACTTCTATAGAGTCCTCTGTTCTCCTATTCTTTCCAATACCTCTTCATTTCTAACCTTTTCTACCCATGATATCCTCATCATCTGCCTATAACACCATATTTCGAACGCTTCTAACTTTTTCTTTTCCGCCGCGCCCACTGTCCATATTTCGCACCCATACAATGCCGTGCTCCAAACATACACCTTTAACAATCTTTTTCGAATTTCTAAATTAATCGTTCGCGGGCATAGAAGTGATTTCTTTTTATTAAAGGCGACACGACCCTGCGCTATCCTCTGCTTTATATCCCTACTACTCCTTCCATCCTCACTTATCTNGTACCTATAATAATTAATATGTATAATCGTTAATGTTTAATTCAGAAAACTCGGCTTGAAGGTCTGGCATTTTTACCGGTAGACGGTTTAGTTCCTCATATAAGGGACAAACATATTATTATTACTGAACGCGTTGACATTAAGAAGAACTCGAATGGAAAGTGGTCCAGTTACGTTTTTATGGGTGATAATCGCAACAAAATTTAAATAATCCTTGTGTTTCCATATTGCAGCAGCGTCGACATTCTTATTATAGATACAAGTTTTTTGCGCCTACGAGCCTCGCAACTGCCTGAAATGGCAGAACAATTTCGATTCATGTTTTGGCGCTGTTAGGCAATGAGTGTACGTGTTTCTTAAAGGAAAATGTAATAACTTGAGATTTCCTCGGCAAGGAAAATTGTGAAAAACGAGTTTTTCGTTGTATGCATTCACTTCAAAGGAGCATCTTTAATCATTTTGACATAAAATCTTTATATCTGGATGAACAATAAATCTAAATCGAGAAATGAATACGTTCCGATTCGCTTCAACTTTTTACCAGGCAATCCTTAGATAATGATATTATGGTAAAGAAAATACAATGCACTATTGTGCACACGCAGTTATTGTAACAATTAAAATTAATTTACGTATTAGGTTCATGTATAAGAGAAATGAAAATTGAGTAGAGTTTTTAAGTGTGTGGTTAATTCGTAGGTTGTTCTTGCGATTGATAATAAATTAATGCAATGTGGTAAAACATGCTAAAATTTTACGAAAAAAATAAATAATTTTCGCAAGGACTTTAATGCAGTAAACGTGCAGTGCAAAACAAAAAACTTATTTTCGTTCTTTATTAGGTACGTGGGTACAGCCAATAATTTAAACACAGAATTGAATTGTTTTTGTTTAAAACATAAGTAGGTAGAATAGAAAATAGTAGGTACTCTTTCGCGGCCCAAGTTTGAAAAGTCATTTTGAGACATCACATTTTAAGAGATTTTGGTGATTATGTGCCCTATGATCAACACACTATTCTTCGTGCGACTTTAAGTTGTAGTCAGAATTACTTTTATTGTTTTATATCTCGAGCAATTTAGTTTTCTGGAGTAAAATTCTCCAAGTTTTAGTTATTTTTGACACCATTTTCGGTGGAGGTAATCGTCCTGGTCAATATTTATTATTGAAAGAAAAAGAAAAAGAAAAACTTAAAATTTTTAAACTTACTTAATAAACTGAAAAGATAGATGTTTATCATTTCTCATTCTAATTTACATTTGAACTTTTGTAATATATATTTTTTAAAGTCATTTATAAAACCTTTTATTTTGACACCCTACCCGATAGGTTTTGAGGAAAGAAAAGACATAGTATGACGCAAAAAATCGGCCATTTTAATTTTTATAATTTCGATATATTCAGTGTCACTCTCACAATTAAGACGAATCTAACGGCACCTTTCTAGCTAAAATCTATCAAGTAAAAACAGCAATTATTAATAGTTATATAAGGAACACGTTTATAAGAAACGATTGACTTTAGCGAATGTTTTTGAATGGGAAATTAGTAAGTATGATCGACTATAATGAACTAATATTTCGTTGTAACATTGACCTACCTAAAGTTCGAATGCTATTCGTATGCGAAAAATTTAAACGCCTGTTATTCATACTTGGATATAACGAACACATTTACAACTAACGATTGGCTTTAGCTAATCTTTGGAAAAGAAAATTAGCAGGTACGACCTATTATAATGAACGAATACTTCGTTGTAACCTAACCTAACTTAACCTACCTAAAGTTGGGACGCTATTTGTACGAGAAAAATTTTAACCCCTGTTATTCGTACTTAGATATAACAAACACATTTATAACCAACGATTGGCTTTAGCGAACTTTTTGAACGCAAAATTAGTACTTACGACCGGCTATAATGAACATCGTATTAAAGTCCGATTCATGTCATCGGTCAAGCCACGGTTCGATCACAGTCACGTAAATTATAGCATAGATACATTTCATACGGCAGTATTCATACTATATAAAAATAATTACCATCTAGCAAGTTAACCGTGTTAATTCTCTCCAACGATGTTTTAACCTAACCGTAACTGAACAACGCTNTTACAATAAATTATTTTTACATTTCTGTTGAAAAATTAAACCACAAGGTTGTGTAACACAGGACTCGGTTATAATACGGCGCGTTTATATTTGTAATTCTTATTTTATTAAAAGAAATAATATAAAATTACAGTGTAATCTAAAATCACGTGGAAAGCCGCTTGTGTCACGTATGTTAACTTCAAACAAAGAAAAATAAGGAAAGGAGTGGATTCATTTACAGAATGAAGTCTGATCTTACAGATAACGTTAACAAATGGTTGCAAGACTAGAAAATGCCATTTAACACTGTAGGCAATGATAAAATAAAAACAAAATTGTGTAAAATAATACAGGAAATGGAGAATAAAATTCATTAAATGATAAGAAAAATAACTTAATGGTTATTCTTACACGTGCTGCTTTTAGATGGGTGGAGCAAAGTATATAATCGTACATGCTTTTAATAAATTGTATAACGGATAAAACATTGTTACAGATTTTGTCTAACATTATATATAACATAATCAAAGTCGAGATTGGAGATAGAGACAACAGACAATTTATTTGACATGCCAATACCAACGTTGCTTCTTTTAATGCACGTTTTAGCAAGACAAGTTTTAAAGTTATGATTGTTTTTCTGAAGACGTGACAGACCTTTTATTTTTATTGTCGATTCAATTACAGAATGATGTTTGTATAACATAGGTCTATTTGTAAAACAATTACCGACAATAAAATATATAGTACACAGCTTTTAAAAAATATTAGTACTCATCTGAAGCTTCGTAAATCGCTTTAGTTTAACGTAACCTACAACCATTTCATCTGCGAAAATTCGGGGAAATGGATTGTTTTCAACTGTTAACATGGGGACAATAATATGGTGTCATTTTGTATATATGTTAGGCCCGAAGACCGAAAACGCTCAGTGGCCGGAAAAAACGGCCACAACGCGTTCTGGCTGCCTTCAAACGCACAGAACGCGTTCTGGCTGTTTTTAAACGCTCGCAACGCGTTCTGGTAACTGTTAAACAGCCGGAACGCGTTTTGTCAATTGTTGAACGCTCACAACGCGTTCTTAATGTTCGACTTGTATTATTTGCCGCTTTCTACCTGCGTACAATGAGATTTATATTGTACTTATAAAACAAATGAATTTCAATCCATTTTTCAGTTTTTAGGAAACAATTCAATTATTGACAACTATAATTGGATACCAAAGATGGGTTCGGTTTTTCTCGCCGAATCATTTCAACAATATTAAATTTCTTATAATTGTTTTTCAGTTCTAGGAAGAAAGTTACACTGAACACTTATATTGTCGAGCATATGATATATGAATGAATGAATGAAAAAGCGAAAAGTTATTCATTAAACAAATGAATTTCGATTTATTTTCTACACATTTAACTTATTGTGGAGTACAAAATAAATCTCATTGTACACAGGTAGAAAGCGGCAAATAATACAAATCGAACATTAAGAACGCGTTGTGAGCGTTCGACAATTAACAAAACGCGTTCCGGCTGTTTAACAGTTACCAGAACGCGTTGCGAGCGTTTAAAAACAGCCAGAACGCGCTCTGTGCGTTTGAAGGCAGCCAGAACGCGTTGTGGCCGTTTTTTCCGGCCACTGAGCGTCTTTCGGTCTTCGGGCCTAACATATACGTATATTGTAGGGAAAGAGCGAATATAAAGATAGGAGACGAAAAATTAGAAGTGGCTGATTTTAGGTATCTAAGAAGTTATAAATCAGGACGGAAGGAGTAGTAGGCAGAGGATAGCGTAGGGTTGAATCGTTTTCAATAAAAAGAAGCCACTTGCTCGCGAAGGATTAATTTAGAAATTTGGAAAAGATTGTTAAAGGTATATGTTTTGAGCGAGGCGCTGTATAGGTGCGAAACATGGACGGTAGCGTCGCGGGAAAGAAAAGGTTACAAGCGTTCGAAATGTGATGTTACAGACGAATTATGAGGATACCGTGGATAGAGAAGGTTAAAAATGAGGAGGTATTAGAAAGTATAGAAGAACAAAGTCTATACCTACGGAAGTTAATAAGAAATAGGCGAGATAGGGAGGTAGGACAGGCATGAAGGTCTAGTCAGAGGCATATTAGTGGCAGAAACGGGAGTCAGGAGGGGTAGAGGTAGACCTAGATTAGATTACTGTTCGCAAATAGTTAAGGATGCGAAGATTTGCTCGAGGTAGGAAAGACCTGAGGTGCGTGTCTAACCAGTCTTAGGATTGACGACCTTATGATGATGGTATTTTACGATGCCACATATTCGCTCCATTCTAGGCCTTATTTCAACGTTTTTAAAACATCATTACACTGACGTGTTTTTCAGTTTCGATACTGAACACAAACAATATTTCAATGCTTTAGTCGAAAAAATGGGTGCAAGTTAAAATGAAGCTATTCACGAAGCTTCATATATGACAGTTCGAAATTTGAAAAAGACGATGCCGTATCGTGGACTAATAATATTACCCCTCTACAATAACACTTAAGGTATAGAATATTTTCTATTACCCTTATAAAGAGTATAAGAAAAGCGACAGAATTTTGTACAGACGCAATTTTTATTTACTTAACATCCAAAGAAGATATTTGTCATACCTTTATATTGTTTTTTTTTTAGTTTATGAAAAAAACAGAATATAGTTCATTCGATATGTGAAGTGAGTTAGATTTACGTAGAATCAGTCTACAGCAATAATTTAAACTAAGCAGTTTGTAACGGCCGCTCCCCTCGAAATTTCTTTAGAAAATTTGCAGGGGCTCGAAAACCACAAAATTTCCCAACAATGCTACGCTTTTTGACATATTTTGATTTGCATTTCCATAATCGAGTTTCACTAGCTTATTTAGAATTATTAAGCTTCAAATAAATTTTCATTATTAGGTACTATTAATTTAAACGAAAAGACTAAATTTAGTCCCACAGTGCGTTGTCCCTAATTGTTGGGAGCTGAGTGAAGAAGAGTCTTTATCGTGACCGCGACCTGACGACGATCTCTCGCGCTAACGATGGCAACGACTTTGAGTCCGGGGGCTCCAGGGCTTCGAACGTACGTACGTTAAGTGACCGAGTGCAACCAGCACCGCGCTCCGCGCACTATTCTCTTACGAAAGAATAATGAAGCGGCAGCTACCTCCGAACGACCAGTTCAGTTTATTTGGTTATTCTTTGCGATGCACACGCATCTATTTTTTCGACACGATTGTTATTGTATTGTTAACGTCGCGGTGTTTTTTATTTTCTAATATTACTTCTGTATTATTATTCGTGGCGTGAAGACGATACACTATTCCTCCAGTTAGCCATCGTTAATAGTCTTCGTAATTAAAAATAAGGGAATAGAAAAATTATCTGTAAAATTTCCGGTAACTTCTATTGCAGTTTTTGTACTAATTACATCCCCTATCTGCGAGGATTTTTACACATTTGTCTCCAAAATGGAATCAGTACAGTTTTTGATTTTGGTAAGTTTTACAAATTTTAATATTTATTTTTATCTTTTACAAATAGCAATGCTATCACGAATATCGATTAAAAAAAAATTATTGAAACTGAAATAACAATAGGCATTGCAGTTTTTAAAAGCGTTAATTGTATCGTGCCTTCTACGTTTTTTGTTTTAATATATTAAATCTCAATAGGAGTTGACGTTTTCCTTTTAATTAAATGTCTCTAGTGCCACAGGTTCTAGTTGAACAAATCTTTGACTGGTTTTAAAAGCATTCATCCATAGAACCGATGAATTTGTTATGATAACCGTATTAATTTAGCTAATCTAATTAGAGAAAGACAGAGCTTTCGATAACGATAATAATTATAATAATAATATATTCAACACAATGTCCGCCCCCAAAAGTACTTCATAGGAACAAGAATTAGAATATTTATCTACATCGGCACTTATTTGAATTGTAATATTTATCTTGGGGAAATAAGAAAGTAGTTGAATCGATTCTTTTAAATAAATATCTATCTATGAAAAAGTCGAAAATTTCCAATTTTTAACTTTTTGTTCGTTGTTCAAACTATAACTAAAATTTAAATTTACAAAAGACAAACATAGTAACATTTTAATTGGCTTCGCTATGTCTATCTATAGGTACATTTCGGAAATTTTATAATACCTATGTTTTTTGCAATACCTATCCTACTGAAAATATATGAATGTGTAAAAAAAGCTCTCTTCTGTGAGTCCTTTTAACGTCTAATCTACGGGACCAGGAAGTTTCTACCTCTAATTTTGATAAATGAGTGACTTACTTAGTCATCATTAAAATAAGTAATCATTGAAATGCCATACCACTCTATTGCACTGAAAATGAGTTACAATAATGAAATTTGAACAAGACTAGCTTTAAGATTCTATGTATCACTTACATTTTTAGTTTTTTACCCTAGTTTAATGCTCATGTTAAGTGACTGCCTTCGTTTTTGGAACATTCCGAAATGCCCCGAAATCCTATTTATTTTTAAGAAATTACTATAACCTATGACCCAAATCTTTTACACCTTAATTAATATTAAAGACCCAATACTTACAAAAGGAATTAATCATTCAACATTTCAAGAACTAAAAGTCCACAAAAGTTCAATGTTAAGATCGAAAGCGTTAGTGCAATTTGCACATTTAACGACTTGAGTTTGTTCTTAGTCCAAAATCATTCCGTTATTTGTTGAAATACATATCTACATACATATATGTGCATTATACAAACGCGTTTTTACATAAATCTTTCAAGACATTGTATTTGTCAGTTCCTTCAGGTGTGTCAATAAATATTTTGTCACAATGACTTATTGACTTATAAATTTTATTCGAATTGAATTGATTGATGAATACACCGTTTGCTTAACCGAAAACTCTGGTCAAAAAGTCGGAAGTTGGAATATAAAAGTATGTTTTATTATACCATGTTGCAACAGCTCTTCGATCACGTCTAAAAATATGTATAGAAACAATTTTTTATACCTCCCAATTAGATAGTGCATATTGCATTAAATTTGAAATATTTTACAAAGAATAGAATAATTAATACATGTATTAATTATCAAGAAATAAGATGTTATTTGAAAGACCCGAAGGATCAACTAGAGCTTTAGTCTTACGATAACACACCAAATCTAAATTTAATATTCTGACAATTTCAATTTTTGATTGTAAATAAGTTTATTTATACGAAATATTTACTAAGTATATTGTAATAATCTCCATTTTAACGTGATTCACTTTTAGTAACTTCAATGTTTTTTTAAATGTTACGATTTAATTTGCATTAAGTATATATATACTCTATTTTTCCAATTTTTGTTACAAATCTCTAAAAGTAACTAAAACTAAAGCGGAGTACAAATCTAGTATAACATTTCTGCATTTATTAACAACTACAGATAAGTACCAAAATTTCAAATTTTTATTTCGAACAGTTTCAAAAACAAAAACGCATATCCAAATGATTTTATAAATTTTCTTTTTTGAGGTATTTAAAAACCTCTAAAAAGACATAAAAACAATGAATTGCAGGCTCCAGTTTCTCCAATAAAAGTTTTAAATTTGAATAGAAATTCGGGTTCGTCGCTTAACGCACTCTTGATATCTCTGGAGTTATTTTATTGTACTATATTATGACCTCAAGTGACTGTTATTTTACTTTAAATTTCGATATTCACAAATAAAACACATACTTCAACGATAGTAAATGTAAATTAACGATAATCAGACACGTAAGTGATTCTAAGGGCTCCTTTAACATCCACAGGTAGGTACCAAAATTTCAAATTTTTATATCGAGCAGTTTCAAAAACAAAAACGACTCTAACTGATAGACGCATATCCAAATGATTTTATAAATGTTCTGTTTGTCTTTTTGAGGTGTTTACAAAACTCTAAAAAGACATAAAAATAATGAATTGCAGGCTCCAGTTTCCCCAATAAAAGTTTTAAATTGAATAGGAATTCGGGTTCGTCGCTTAACGCGCTATTGATATCTCCGCAGTAATTTTTGTATTATGATCTCAAACGATTGTTATTTTACTTTAATTTTCGATATTCACAAATAAAACACATACGTCAACGATATTAAATGTGAATTAACGATAATCTGACACGTAAGTGATTCTAAGGGCTCTTTTAATGTAAAAAAAATACCCATTGCTATACAATAGTTAAGAATTTGACATTCTAAGCACAATTAAATCATAATAGAATAAAGATCTTTCGAGTGGTCATTTTGCTTTTATAATCTTAAAAAAACATCCTCTAATAATAATTTCAGTAGCGCGTAATCTTCTGTAAACATAGCAGCGAGCCTAAGTTGGAAAATGCCGCAATTTAATTATTATTCTCTTGCAAACATTTCAACCTGCGAATGTGCGTAAATTTACAATAAACCTCTTTAGAGTGACAATGCATCAATTACATGAAATTGCTGTTTAATTGGCTATAAACAATCTTACGTAACGTCTCTTCTTTGACACAAAACACATCGCAACGGCATCGTTCCAATTCCAGAATAATTATTATTCGTATCGGGTATGATAGCTATTCTTTTAACGTTACACAGTTATATAAAAAAGCGTCTTTATTATACTAAATGGATCGGTTTGATCAAACTTGATGGCAGTTTTTCCTTGGCAAGCACCTTGAAAAATTAAAAGAAAAAAAAATAGACTGGCTGGCTCATGTTATTCTACGTAGAATTATCTTAAAGAATCTCTAACGACTACACTTATATTACTTTAGAATTATTATTGTATTGACGTACGTAGGTATATTAATAAGTTTAATTCTAGCACCTAAAGTAGTTATACCTAATTCATTTTGAATAGATTGTTTTTAAGCTTTATCATTGTTATCAACAACTTAATATACATTTTACAATAACAGTCTAATTACACAGAAAACAGAAATTCAGCAAGCAGAAGAGAAAGATGAACTAATTTGGTAAGAAGTAAGTTTTGTTTTTAATGCTTCTTGTATTCCGTAATTAATTTTAACTTAATCATAAAGAAAACGTTAAATTAATGTAGAACAAGCATATTTACTTAAAAACGATATGCTTAAACATAAATAAAAATTAATGATTAAGTACATAATTCGTTTATCAGTAGTTATTAAATTCAATGATATTGATACTGCATCATCATTATAAGTTCGCCAGTCCTAAGACTGGTTAGACATGCACCTCTGCTCTTTCCTATCCTGGGCTAATCATCGCATTTCCCTAAAACTAGAACATCCCACATCCTTAACTATTTGTGAACAGTAGTCTAATGTTTATGTTTTTAGTATATCTATGACTAACTCTTCATGCCTGATACTTCCTATTTAATAATAAAAATCGGCTTTTTTGACCAGGTGACTGTTATAAATAAATATATATTAATAATAATAAATAGGTAAATTTGCAAAAAATAAGCTTATCAGATGAGAATAACTAAATAAATTAATCCAAAGATTTGCAACTTTTTTCTGTTTTAAAGGTCACACGGAAATGTATGTTACTATTACGTTTAAAAAATAACAAATTTAATTAAACATCAATATTTTTTATTCAACAAGAATACTTTATGTAGGAATACCTACAGAAATTTAGAATACTATCACATTAAACAATACAGTCACATAATTTGTTGTAGATACAGTGGCGTATCAAAAATTTGGGGTTAAGGTACAAAATCCCTGAAAATTCAATTGCGTAAAATAAACGTTCTTTAACTCATTTCACAAAAACATTAAATTTATTAACACTCGCTCAAGTTAATTATTTCAAGCATGTCGACTACAGTAACTGTTAGAATTGAGAAAAAACTACAATCTGGTGATTTTGGAGAGTAGGTTATACAAAAAAGCCGAAAAATATGATGAAAAAATGTTATAATGTTACAACACAAAAATGCGTAATAGGTTGCATTTATTTGTTTTAAAGAATTAAATGAATGTGACAGGATTATTTCCCGGTTAATCTGTTTGTATTTACGGTGTATCTAGCCTTTTAATTATTCATTAAAATAAAATAAAAAAATATGGTAGAATTAATTTTCAAACATACATACATATAGAGGGGGATTTTAACCTCAAACTTCCCCCTTGTGTCTACACCACTGTGTATCAACAAGAACATAATTCGTCCATGTCATATGAAAACATAAGTATATATATATTGCGACCATGTTGCCTTTCGTGATGACATCTTGAAGTACTGAAATTTTAATTGGTACTGTCATTACCATCAAAATTAAATCTCGAGCTGAAAGCCACAGCTAAGTCCGTGTAACTAGTAAAACCAATTAAAAAATGACTCGCTACACGAGTGAGACACACAATACTGGAAGCTGTTGGATTTAAATAAGTGCTCAATTTACAAGATAATACCTCTCGTAGAAAGGTGACTTATGAACGGAAGGTGACGTATGGAGAAAGTACTCCGGTACTATTATTTTTTTACTCATCGTCTGTAAAGATATTGACGGACATTATACCTACGATTTTGTCTTAGAAAGCTGTTCCGATAGTACTGTCGGAACTTCTTAAAAAGGATACCAACGCGGGAAGTTTGACATTTCTTGATGAATTTCGGGGAACTCTTAACGTAATTGATTAGACATATACAATGCTACTCTAATCCATTATGAAACGTTTTAATAAGTAAAAGTTTTTTGTTTGTTATTTCACACGCTTAAGCTACGACGTATTGTGCGTTATTAACTAACAATCTTTCATTCTACATTTCACAAAAATTATTACTTTACATAAAATAAATACCTAATACAAATTACTTAGTAATGAGGAAGTATTAGGAAGAGTTACAGATCAGAGGGCGCTATGTATGTTAATAAGTAGGCGAAGTGGGCTGGTAGGACACCTACTAAGGTATGAAGGGCTAGCTGGAGACCTATTAGAAGCAGAAACAGGAGTTAAGAGGAGTAGAGGTGGACCTAGATGACATTACTGTTTATAGATAGTTAAGGATGAAGGATGTTCCGATTAGCTGAAGATAGGAAAGAAAGGAGGTGCATGTTCAACCAGTATTAGTTCTGACGACCCTATGACGATGATGATGATGATGATAGGCACAAATTACAAATTTGATAACACAAAACACATCATTAGGTGTTTTTTTTAACAGCTGTTTAAGCTATAGGTTAACACGTTACAACTGAATATTTAATAAATTTATCTAATCATTTCAAATCATCCTATGTTTATTACACCTACCTATCTGGAAATTGTTATTGAAAAGTTTCTAACAAATTTAGTTTTACACCTTTGTACTGTATGTTATTTTGAAACTGGAAATTGTAACTATAAAATCTACTTTTTTGTGTATGAAAACTTTTTTATTGTACATTAATTCGTATCTGAAAAACCCTGCCAGTATGAACTATGTAAACTTTTGAATAATTAGTACAATTTAATAACCTCTGAAGTAATGTCATCCCTTTATGATATCACAGTATCGTGAAATACTATTATTGTAAATTTATTTGTAGCAGTATGCATGACAAAATATATTTATTTCCAAAATATATAACTGCACAACATTTCAAAAATTTTTCAATTAAGAGAACACATGCATTTTTGGTGTTTCGTAAACATTATAATAATCATAAATCCAATAAGTTGGCTAATTGTATTTTGAATTAAAAGCTCTATCTTCTGTCATCAGGAGATTTGTTGCTAAACGGAGAAAGTTTAATTATCTATTTTCGCTTTAAAACTGGAGTAGGTAAACGCGTGATAATTTTATTTTTAGTTCATTCTTTTACGTTGTTTCTTTGTTAAGTTGAAACTAAAATAAATCATTTTTGTACAAGCACTTATAGCTTTTTATTAAATTTAACGCTTCTGGATCACGTTCTCTAAACATTACCCAAAGTCGGTCGCCTTTCATAAACACTCACTCGTCAGTTTGTCTTATTTTAACGTAATTGCAAAATTTCTAATACGCTGTTTGGTGGACTAGTTGACAAATAATTTTTTAGTTCTTTTTTTTTTGGAGATTACTTCATTCGAAAAGCTAAAGTACAAATACAAAATGCAAAATATTTAGTTTTATTTTCTACCTTAAATGCCTTTTCTAAAATATTAATTTCCGTTAGATATCTAGATCTTAAACCTACTATTCTTTACTTTTAATTAATAAATACAAACTGTAATAAAGGCATAGTTGATACCATAGCCGAATTAAATTTAGTTATCCCTTTACAGAGTTATTATAAATGAATGCCAAAATCCTAAAAGGATAATTCTGTTTAAGTTGACTTTGATGTAAACGTAAGGCGTTTGTGAATTAATGACAATGATTCAGTTAATAAAATAGTATATTTTGGATTATTGGAATTGCTCACATACACACAACTGATAAAAATAAGAAAACTTTTTTGTAAATGTAAACCAAAACCAACTACATTTATTAATAGAAATGCCAAAAAACTAAAACAGTTTAAATACCACAATTTTAATTTCCACATCAATGAGCCCATCGATAAAAAAAGTATAATATTACGTTGTGAAACAGATCGATTAATAGACAAATTATTTATTATTCATACACAATTATGAATATCCGATTAATTTATGCTTCTATAAGATTACTACGCCTTATGCAACACAAACAAGCGATTCTTTCTGCATTTTCTCTGAACGATTGAATAAATATCTAATAGTCATTGTTGTTCCTGTATAATAAAAAAGTGGATCTAGTTGATCTTATAGCTTCGCGGTACAAGGATTTAAGCTATAAAAACTTAGGTGAACTTGAACTCCAGTGACAATTATTCTTGTTAATCAACTTTTATCCTTGGCTAGTCGACCACAAGTTTATTGAAAATATTCTCAGAAAATACGAAGGTTAGCTTTGTATTTATGTGCAGTATAAAGTCTTTAAACTGCTTAAACTTAAGTGAACATGTGGTCAAATCGTTTAAATTTGAAAGTCTGTTCAGCGGTTAAATGAAGTCCTAGTAAAATAAAATTAACAATTGATTTCCCTTAATTAATGTCTAGGGAGGTACAATATCTATCTATAAGTAAACTATAAGTTCTAAATGTTTTTGTGGAATTTTGGGATCTAGTCGTTATTTAGTTTAATTTCACCGAAAACTGTAGAAATTTGATTTTCTAATGCTAAATATGCTTACAAGTTCTTTAACTGATTTGTTTAATAATTACAAGCGTATTATTAAATAATTAATGCTTTTAAATAACTTGAAGCTTTTTGGGGTTCCAATGGGGTTCCAGAGGGGGCAATGTTAAAGAATCCTAACTTAATAATAAATGCGAATGTGACTTTGTTTGTTTATTACTATTTCACGTCTCAACTACTAAAACGATCATCGTGAAATTTTGTACACACATTGTCAGGGGTACAGAAAATGATATGTGATATGGAAAATGTTATAATAATCGACGAATTAAAATTTTTACTTATTTATTAATTCACTATTGGAACTCGTCCAAAATCCAACCCCATTTCATCCCCTATACATAATTTCCATCTCTTCTCTATAAAAAAAACGTCATAGTTGACCAACAAAAACGAAAGGAGAAAAAAAGAAAAACTGTTATAGCCTCCTCGTGCTTCATTCTTAATATTTTCTTTAATAAGCTCAAACCTCCTCATGCTTCATTCTTAATATTTCCTTTAATAAGCTCAAACCACCCCCTTCATCATTCACTAACTCCACACATTCTTCCATCGTTCTTCTTCCCTCACATTCCTCCAGCACGTGCCTCCCAATCACACAACCTACACCTCTTGTTCACCTCTTTGAGCCAGTATTTGCACTCTACACTCATTCCCTGTTCTCACTCTAGCCAAGACACTGAGACTCCTTCCGCTTTCTACATAATTAGGAGCCAAGTCCCTCTGCCAATCAGTCCATAAGAACTCCCTCAGTCTCACCGCATACCCAGATTCCCCTATTTTTCTTAAATAATGTCCCCTCGTTATTTCCATACATCTCATTCTCACCATTTTCCACATATTCTTACCTTGCCCTCTCCACTCCATCAGCTGTTCCTGGTTAATTAACAACCCTAATGTATTGCCCCTTTCAAACACCATCCTCCTCACAACTACATTGTATAGCATTATTCTTCTTTCCCAAACCTCCCTACACACTTTGCGCCCCAAGCCTCACACCCTCCCTTTTGCTACCTGATTATTTACGTGTCATTCTTCTCTACCGTTGTTTCCCAACATGTATCTAAGATTCCTCTCTTTCCACCTTTTCCTCCACATCTCCTCAAACTCCATTACCTTTAATTTTTTACAATTTACTTCCAATCCCTTTCTTATCAAGTATTTTTCCAGCCTTCCAACCATATCTCTTAAACTGGTCGCCAACAAGGCTATATCATCTGCATGTGATACTGTCCAAATTTTTTTTTCTTCCCACCACCAACCCTCCTTGTTTAATATTTCTATTATTTTCTAATGTACATATACATCCATAAACATGATTGGATTTCATTAGCAGCCCCTATTAACAGGGTGGAAGACAGGGAACCAATTCGTCTATCGGTTTACTTGCCTGCTACTTTTCGGTAGGTACCAATTCGACCATATCTGTTGTCTTAATATTAAGGCATGACTGGGAATGATTAAGTCGCGCTTTTTTGCTATAGACTACTGCTTAGAGATAGACAAAATAATGGCTAATGAATTCGTATGTACCACATATACATATATGTTCTTCACTCAAACCTTAATGTACTAACGTAAGCTTTCACTGAAATAATATAAGATCATCTATTGTTGATAAAATTACTAAGTTAGTAAGTATTCCTCCTATATTCACGAACTAAAGAACTACAGAGCGATTTTGTAATAATCAGAAATCATGTTATCGCCTACGTCGCTATTAATAGAATTGTTAGTAGCTGAATTAATTACGGGATTAATTCAATATAATTACGACTAAACTGTCGGTTATTATTCTAGGTATTTATGATAGTGTTACAACTAGGTACTTATTCATGTGAAGGTAACACTGATACACGTCTTTAATAATAACAACGTTTGTTACGATGAGTTTGTAGCAACGGGAAAAGGTCATATCTGCAGGTATGTGCCAGATAACATTAACTTCATTGAAAATCCTTCGATATTAACAATATGTTATGAAACCGACAACCTTTTCAAACACTATCTTCTCTTTACATGAGCGGTCTATACTTCCATTCAATGCCGCTTTCACATTATTAAGATTTTCACATGGATTACATTATAGACGGGACGAAATTAAAAGCCAATTTCTATTAATCATCATCCTCGATGAACACGGTCTTTTAATATTGCAAACATTGCAGTGATTGACTGCCAGATAATGAAATCATTGATTTTCAATTTAGTAATGCACTTTTACAATCTGTAATTTCTAATTAAAATCGATTGTTTCGGATATGCTAATAACATAATATGAATTTGGACATTAAAATTTAACTTACGAAATTGCTTCTAAAACTTTATCCCTATTTGGTGAAAATTTCCTATCATTACAACGTCTAAATCTAATGTAAATGTTAGAAATAATCTAAATAAACCATAACTGTTAAAATATTTTTAAAGCCAAACCAAACTAATCTTTATCTAATATAATTAAATTCTTGTTTATTATAATAATGATACGCACTTAAATTAACCTTTTTGTAAAGTAAATTTTAGTATCATGTGGGTAAATATGAGGGCGGTTCAATAAGTACCCGTGTTAGAAATGAAGACACCTTTTTTTTTAAAATTTGTTTTTTTATTTTTCAACGTAGTCCCCTTTTAGAAAGATACACTTCTCCCAACGACCCTGTCATTTTTTTTACCCCTCCAAACAATAAGATTTGTCGAACTCTCCAAAATCCCCCCTGTCTCGGCGATGACTTCCTCGTTTGAGCTAAATGTCTTTCTCGCTAGTCATTTCTTCATGGTAGGGAACAAGATGAAGTCGCAGGGAGTCAAATCGAGTGAGTACGGGGTGTGCGGCAGCAAATTCATAACGTAATTCGTGCATTTTGGCGGCAACAACTCCTGATGAATGTGCCGGTGCGTTATCGTGTTGAAAACGCACCTTCTTTTTCGTCAAATGCGTCCGTGTTTCCTTCAATTTTTTGTCGAAGCGGTCCAATAACTCACTGTAGTATTGTCCAGTGATCGTTCTTCCTTTTCCTAAAAAATCCGTGAAATGATTTCCTCGGTAACAACGTTTGCCAGGCTTCCTGGTCGCTCCTATCAAAAACGGATCTTTGCCCACGTTTAAATTTCGTTGAAGCAATATCTAACTGTGGTCGTAGATGGCGAAATGTCTCCATAAACAGTATCCAACTTTGTTTTCATCTCCTCGCATTTCTTCCCATCCAAAAACAAAAAGCGAGTTACCGAACGATACTGCTCTTTTTCCATCTTAGCGAAAATAACGAAACACGTCTCAGTCGAATGGCTGCCAAATCCAAACTAACCTATCAATCAGTCTGAAATTCGTTTTGGCGTGGTTTGATAGATGGCAGCACACGATGACAACACCAATTTCCTTTAGGAACGTCCTGTGTCTTCAATCACGGGTACTTATTGAACCGTCCTCGTACAATAACGACATTTTTATACCACGTTTAACGACACATTCTATGTGCTTTTTTCATTCATATTCGCACTTGTAACTGGCTGCTAATCGTGTGAAACTAAAAGTCCATAAAATCGCTTTCTCGAAGCTTTATGAAGTTTGCGTCTCGTATGTCAACTTCAAGCGTGTAGCTCTCTAAGGGTATAAAATATAAAACCTTTTTAAGAAGTAGCTAAACGGATAAAAATAGTAGATATTAGTAGTAATTAATGGAAAAGGTGTACGCTAAAAAATCTCCCAGGAAATGAGGAAGAAATATTTAGAATGCAAGATTCCGGCACACCTATCAGCTACTACAACTAAAGTACAGAAAAAAATGATTGAATACTTTCATATCAATCTCATTTCCAGTTTTCCATCACAATTCAATGTTACATGCACACGCCTACGTTGATGTATTTATGTACCTAGTTGTCAGGTGTCAGAATAATGGTCTATCAACACAAGTTCTATTTAGTTATCCATCAACTTTAATTAAACATCTATAAAAAGCACGAAAAAGGGCAAAAAAGAGTAATTTATTGTAATTATACATGACAAAAGAGTAGGATAGTATAAGGATTGGAGATGGGATGGGTTCCCGATTTGGGTTCGATACCCGGTCCTTTTTTGGAATTCGGCTGAGTATCGAACAACGGTAGTACAAGCAAAAAAAAAAAAAATAAAAACAAACAAACAAAAACAATAAAAGTATCACGATACCATACATTGCTTTTTGGGCAGACCAAGTGATTTACGGTTCCGTTCCCTGATAGGGTTCCCTCAAAATATATTTTAGTACATAGTTTTTAGTTTAGAAACGAAATTAGTTTGTTCAACAATTTCACACAAAATTATTTGGTGTCCCTGTTTTTACTACTTCAAGGAAATATTCATAATCTTGATGCGATTATTATGAGATAAATACCAAACAACTGAAAAATTACAAACTTAAATGACATAAAAAAATAAAATTTCGTTTAAAATAAGTTTATGATTAATGACTCAGGATGAAAGAATTGTAGAAGTAATTGAAATGAATATAAAGAAATTTTTATAGTTTTTAAAATCCATTTCGTTTGGATCATTCTTTCCGGATGTGAATTGTTACACGAACCGAAGGCGAAGGTGGTTAATTTCCAGTAGGGGTGCTACTGTACTTTACGTACTACCAAAATGCGAGATATTTCCCGATTTCAGTCATAAAAGAACAACAACTTCCTAGATAAGAATAAATTGCATTTTCTACTCAATAGAAAAGTGGACATTACCACCCGAGCCGAAGATGAGGGAGAAACCACGCGGGGATGATAAAATCCCTTCATTGTAAGCGTAAATTTCGCCTTTCGTCTTAAAAATCAGGCAGGGGTACCTATGCTAAAAATACTTTTCAATTTTGAAGACTGTTACTTTATATTACGTAGAACCCCTTTAAGTTGAACCTCGATAAGTCGAAAACCTCCAAAACTCGAAAAAATGTTTTGTTCCCTTCCCTTCAAGCGCCAATCAAACTTCCATTACTAGAAATCTCAACCGTCTATTAGGCGAAATAATCAGTGAGTCCCTGCAAGCCATTTTACACATATTTTCCGTCTATAACTCGATTAAATTTGACCTCTGTATTTCGAACATAGCAATGTTTTATTTTACAACCTTTACAACTCGATAATTTGAAACTTATTACGTCAATAGTTCGAAAAAAACTAAGTTATCAACTTTAAAGGTTTGCCGAAAATGTAAGTCCACCAAATCATAACCTCTACAAGTCGACTCAAAATCCTGAGTCAAAATCCTTGATAAGCCGAAAACTTCATAACTCGAATTTTTTGGCGTCTCCCTTGATGTTCGAGTTATAGAGGTTTTACTGTATAACATTCTGTTGAATAATTTTCCCATTCTTTCATATCTTATCATTGCAACGAATTGCGATTGTGCGAGATTGGCTCATCCTGGATGTAGATTAATTAATACCAGGGATAATTCGCTACAGGCTAAAAATTGCAGTAGAGCTTGGATATTAATCTTTTGAGCAGCCTACAACTTTTATTTTACAGTGAATTTGTTGTAAATAAAAATGAAGAGACCTTGATGGTACCGTCACATTCCTTTCATTTAAAACCGTCTAAAACAGTTCATAGTTGTTTTCCATCGTGAATGACAAGTCGAGATAGCATCCCATCGTTCCGTAACAAACGCGTGGTACTTACAAACGTCCAAGGCTAATTCTGTTACCCACATTTTATCTTTTTGTCACGTAATTCAATTTGTAATTGATATCGTCGATAGTTAGCTGTTTTGCAATCGATCGATACAGTTTAAGATTCAATGGGTTCTTGTACTTTATCACTACCCATGTATTTAATCGTTCGTTTCATAGGCTTGACAGACAACTTCCTATGTAAAAAAAATATTTATTCACCGAATATATTAATTTCATGATCAAAAGGTCGTCAGTCCTAAGACTGGTTGGACACGCACCTCCACTCTTTGCTATCCTGAGCTAATCTTTGCATTTCCCTAAAACTAGAACAACCTACATCCTTAACTATTTGCGAACAGTAATCTAATCTAGGTCTACCTCTACCCCTCCTAACTCCTGTTTCTGCCTCTAATATGTTTCTGACTAGACCTTCTTGTCTGAGAAGGTGTCCTACCAATCCATCTCGTCTATTTTTTATTGACTTCCATAGAGTCCTCTGTTCTCCTATTCTTTCTAATACTTCTTCATTTCTAACCTTCTCGATCCACGGTATCCTCATCATTCGCCTGTAACGTTACATTTCGAACGCTTCTAACCTATTGTTTCCCGTTGCGCCCTGTCCATGTTTCGCACCCGTACAGCACCACGCTCCAAACATACACCCTTAACAACCCTTTCCGAATTTCTAAATTAACCTTTTTCGGGAGCACAGAAGTGATATCTTTTTATCGAATTAATTATTAATTTAGTTAACAAATAATAGCTTACAAGAAACTTTTGTACAATCTATGATAATTCAACTGTGATTAGAATTAAGCCAATCGCTTAGGCGAGGATTTTACTTTAACGTTAAAAATTATGTCCACCGACATATTACTTCGCTTGTTTTACACACTACCTATTAGATTTTACCCGCGGCTTCGCTCGCATTGTAGTTCTAAATACGTGTCGATAAGATCATCGGTGATCATATGAAACTAATTCTTCTATCTCTTGCGAACGATACTTTTCTTTTGTATGAAAATAAATAAAAGTGAAACAAAAATAATAATAAGAAAAAGTAGGGAAAGAGCGAATAGAAAGATAAGAGACGAAAAATTGGAAGAAGTGTCTGATTTTATGTATCTAGGAAGTCAGATAAGTCAGGACAGAAGGAGTAGTACGGATATAAAGCAAAGGATAACGCAGGGTCGAATCGCCTTCAATAAAAAGAAGTCACTATGCTCGCGAACGATTAACTTATTAGAAATTCGAAAGATATTGTTAAAGGTGTATGTTTACAGCGTGGCATAATACCAGTGTGAAACATCGACTGAGGGCGCAGCGGAAAAGAAAAGGTTAGAAGCGTTCGAAATGTGGTGTTACTGGCAAATGATGAGGATACCGTAGATAGAGAAGGTTAGAAATGAAGAGGTATTAGAAAGAATAAGAGAACAGAGAACTCTATGGAAGTCAATAAGAAATAGGGGAGATAGGTCGGGTAGGACACCTTCTGAGGAATGAAGGTCTAGTCAGAGACATATTAGAGTTAGGAACAGGAGTTAAGAGGAGTAGAGGTAGACTTAGATTAGATTATTGCTCGCAAATAGTTAAGGATATGGGATGCTCCAGTTTTAGGAAAATGCGAAGATTAGCTCAGGATAGAAAAGAGTGGAGGTGCGTGTCCAACCAGTCTTAGGACTGACGACCTCAAGATGATAGAAAAGAACCCTATTTCCTTATCTGTATCCCTGACAGTGTGTGTACAAAATTTCATGATGATCAGTTGAGTAGTTAAGGCGTGAAATAATAGCAAACAAATAAACAAGCACACACATTTACATTTATAATATTAGTTAGAATTGGTGAATTATGAAACGAAGATAGTCACCATCTGGGCTTCGTCGACAGTATATTGCCTCTTATAGCTCATTTAGAGATATAATTCTAATAAAAAATAAAAAAACATACGTCATTCTTACAATTTCGATATCTTTGAATATACCTAATAAGGTGATGTCGATGGACGCTTTAGACTCAGCGCTTCACTGCCACAAGTAAAAATATTATTTGAAAAATTATGTTGTTTTGTTAGTATACTCAGCGAAAGCTAGCTGTAACAAAACAAAATATAAAGAATTTGAAATTAAAAATGAAAACACTTGTAATGTGGAAGTTACAAGTGTTTTCTTTTTTAATTTTAGGATCAATTTGCGTCAAGTAAAAGTAGATTTAATTACGGATAATAAAGAGTTTGCATTGTACAAGTTTTCTAGAAATATACAGCAAAATGAAAGCAGAAAAAAAAAACATTGAAACGCTGCCGTTAATTTAGAAAACCAGTACTAACATTACATACAAACGCAGAAGAAAAACAGCAATAAACCCGACAAAATAGTGTTTTGTGATAGGTATTATGTGAAACTAATTGAGTCATTTCAGATGAAAGATACGAGCCCACGACAGAGCTCAATAAATCTTATAAGAGAACAGTTTTAAGCAGTCAATTGTTAGGCAAACATTCGTGGCATACTTTTACCGTAAACACAAAATTATAACATCCATAAAAAAACCACATATACGTAATATACACACATGCGCTGCTTGACCATCGCCACTGCTTTCAAGGTCCTAAGCTTATATGCCAACAGAAAATCTCTTGTATTGTGTAATAAGACCATGTACATCTACCAACAGTAGATGACATAAAGAGTCACACAAATAACGAGCCCATTTAAATAGTTTCTTTGTTTTTTGTCAATTTTTAATTTATCACTCCGAAAACAGCCATACCACGTCTTGACCCTTTTCATAATCATACCAACGTTTCGCTTTTTCAAGTGAAATTATTCTCTAATCATTTATACTTATATGCTACATAAGCGATTATGCAAATAGCCCTGTGTTGATGAAAATCATTCATCATCATAAGGTTTTCAGTCCTAAGATTGGTTAGGCAACCCAGATCCTCAACTATTTGCGAACATTAACCTTATCTAGGTCTACCTCTGCCCCTCTTGATCCTTGCTTCTGCCTCTAATATCATCTTCATTATTCGCCGGTAATACCACATTTTGAACACTTCTAACCTTTTCTTTTCCGCCACGCCCACCGTCCATGTTTCGCACCCGTACAGAGCCGCGCTCCAAACATACGCCTTTAACAATCTTTTTCGAATTTCTAAACTAACCGTTCGCGAGCATAGAAGTGACTTCTTTCCATTGAAGGCGACTCGACCCTGCGCAATCATCTGATTTATAACCCTACTACTCCTTCTGTCCTGACTTATCTGACTTCTTAGATACCTAAAATCGATCAGTTCTTCTAATGTTTCGTGTCCTATCGTTGAATTCGCTCATTCACTAATTTTTCTTCCTTCCCTTGCATACCAGTATTTTTGTTTTACTTTTATTTATTTTAATATAATACTGTTTTGTCAATACCGCCCCCATTTTATTTAAAGTTGTCTCTATGTCCTTCTTGCTAGATGCTAATCTGCTGTATCATCTGCAAATCTAAGCATACTAATCTTTTGCCCTTGCACATCTATCCCTACAGTTGTACTGTCTCTAATGATGTTGATCGCGTCTTCAATGTATAGATTAAAAAGTAGCGGAGACAGTGTGCATCCATGTCTGACTCTCTTCCTAATATTTACTTCTCTACATTGCTGCACCAGCTACATATAACTGCCTGTTGCTCTTTACAGATGATTAAATAAATTTTAGGAACCGATTCGGGCAAGAAACGAAACAACAATGATAGGAGTTGGAATAACAGCAGAAGGTATTAATCAAAATTATGTAATTTATGACCTCATGAGTGAAATGTCTTGGAGAGATGAGCCAGTCGATTTGACAGAATGGTTCGATAATTATTCACGAAGGCGATACGGTCAAATAAATATGTCAGCAAATCAAACGTGGCAAATTTTAAAGGTTTTTATAAAGTAATTTCATAAGATGAGTCTTTCACCTATCTTTTTCCATTTTAGAGTACTTTGTACAATTTTACGGGAACAGAACGTTTAAGAGGGAAATACAGCATTAACAGTCGTCCATCATTGCATTTGAAAGATTGGGTAAGTTATCGTTGCAGGAGGGAGGGGCTAATTATTAATTTAATTATGTTTATTTTTGTATATAAACTAGACCTAAATATTATCGAACTGTAACTATAACCCACATGAGTGTGTCTGTTTTCAATTAGAATTAACATCATCATCATCATAAGGTCGTCAGTCCTAAGACTGGTTGGACATGCACCTCCACTCTTTCCTAACCTGAGCGAATCTTCGCATTTCCCTAAAACTAGAACAGCCCACATCCTTAACTGTAATCTAATGTAGGTCTACCTCTACCCCTCCTAACTCCTATTTTTGCCTCTAATATGTCTGTGACTGGACCTTCATGCCTGAGAAGGTGTCCTACCAACCTATCTCGCCTATTTTTTATTGACTTCCATAGAGTCCTCTGTTCTCCTATTCTTTCCAA
>NW_020438950.1:431834-438843 GCF_000699045.2 Agrilus planipennis
CGCGCTCCAAACATACATCTTTAACAACCCTTTCCGAATTTCTAAATTAACCTTTTTCGCGAGCACAGAAGTGATATCTTTTTATCGAATTAATTATTAATTTAGTTAACAAATAATAGCTTACAAGAAACTTTTGTACAATCTATGATAATTCAACTGTGATTAGAATTAAGCCAATCGCTTAGGCGAGGATTTTACTTTAACGTTAAAAATTATGTCCACCGACATATTACTTCGCTTGTTTTACACACTACCTATTAGATTTTACCCGCGGCTTCGCTCGCATTGTAGTTCTAAATACGTGTCGATAAGATCATCGGTGATCATATGAAACTAATTCTTCTATCTCTTGCGAACGATACTTTTCTTTTGTATGAAAATAAATAAAAGTGAAACAAAAATAATAATAAGAAAAAGTAGGGAAAGAGCGAATAGAAAGATAAGAGACGAAAAATTGGAAGAAGTGTCTGATTTTATGTATCTAGGAAGTCAGATAAGTCAGGACAGAAGGAGTAGTACGGATATAAAGCAAAGGATAACGCAGGGTCGAATCGCCTTCAATAAAAAGAAGTCACTATGCTCGCGAACGATTAACTTATTAGAAATTCGAAAGATATTGTTAAAGGTGTATGTTTACAGCGTGGCATAATACCAGTGTGAAACATCGACTGAGGGCGCAGCGGAAAAGAAAAGGTTAGAAGCGTTCGAAATGTGGTGTTACTGGCAAATGATGAGGATACCGTAGATAGAGAAGGTTAGAAATGAAGAGGTATTAGAAAGAATAAGAGAACAGAGAACTCTATGGAAGTCAATAAGAAATAGGGGAGATAGGTCGGGTAGGACACCTTCTGAGGAATGAAGGTCTAGTCAGAGACATATTAGAGTTAGGAACAGGAGTTAAGAGGAGTAGAGGTAGACTTAGATTAGATTATTGCTCGCAAATAGTTAAGGATATGGGATGCTCCAGTTTTAGGAAAATGCGAAGATTAGCTCAGGATAGAAAAGAGTGGAGGTGCGTGTCCAACCAGTCTTAGGACTGACGACCTTAAGATGATAGAAAAGAACCCTATTTCCTTATCTGTATCCCTGACAGTGTGTGTACAAAATTTCATGATGATCAGTTGAGTAGTTAAGGCGTGAAATAATAGCAAACAAATAAACAAGCACACACATTTACATTTATAATATTAGTTAGAATTGGTGAATTATGAAACGAAGATAGTCACCATCTGGGCTTCGTCGACAGTATATTGCCTCTTATAGCTCATTTAGAGATATAATTCTAATAAAAAATAAAAAAACATACGTCATTCTTACAATTTCGATATCTTTGAATATACCTAATAAGGTGATGTCGATGGACGCTTTAGACTCAGCGCTTCACTGCCACAAGTAAAAATATTATTTGAAAAATTATGTTGTTTTGTTAGTATACTCAGCGAAAGCTAGCTGTAACAAAACAAAATATAAAGAATTTGAAATTAAAAATGAAAACACTTGTAATGTGGAAGTTACAAGTGTTTTCTTTTTTAATTTTAGGATCAATTTGCGTCAAGTAAAAGTAGATTTAATTACGGATAATAAAGAGTTTGCATTGTACAAGTTTTCTAGAAATATACAGCAAAATGAAAGCAGAAAAAAAAAACATTGAAACGCTGCCGTTAATTTAGAAAACCAGTACTAACATTACATACAAACGCAGAAGAAAAACAGCAATAAACCCGACAAAATAGTGTTTTGTGATAGGTATTATGTGAAACTAATTGAGTCATTTCAGATGAAAGATACGAGCCCACGACAGAGCTCAATAAATCTTATAAGAGAACAGTTTTAAGCAGTCAATTGTTAGGCAAACATTCGTGGCATACTTTTACCGTAAACACAAAATTATAACATCCATAAAAAAACCACATATACGTAATATACACACATGCGCTGCTTGACCATCGCCACTGCTTTCAAGGTCCTAAGCTTATATGCCAACAGAAAATCTCTTGTATTGTGTAATAAGACCATGTACATCTACCAACAGTAGATGACATAAAGAGTCACACAAATAACGAGCCCATTTAAATAGTTTCTTTGTTTTTTGTCAATTTTTAATTTATCACTCCGAAAACAGCCATACCACGTCTTGACCCTTTTCATAATCATACCAACGTTTCGCTTTTTCAAGTGAAATTATTCTCTAATCGTTTATATATCCTACATAAGCGATTATGCAAATAGCCCTATGTTGACGAAAATCATTCATCATTATAAGGTTTTCAGTCTTAAGATTGGTTGGACTAGCACTTCGACTCTTTCCTATCCTCAGCTAATCCTCGCATTTCCTCAAAACTAGAACAACCCATGTCCTTAACTATCTGCGAACAGTAATCTAATCTAGGTCTACCTCTACTCCTCCTGACTCCCGTTTGTGCCACTAATATGTCTCTGACTAAACCTTCATGCCTGAGAAGGTGTCGTTCTAACCTATCTCGCCTATTTCTTATTGATTTCCATAGAGTCCTCTGATATTCTATTCTTTCTAATATTTCTTCATTTCTAACCTTCTCTATTCACGATATCCTCATCATTCGCCTGTAACACCAGATTTTGAACGCTCGAACCGTCCATGTTTCGCACCCGTACAGAACCGCGCTCCAAACATACACCTTTAACAATCTTTTTCGAATTTCTAAATTAACCGTTCGCGAGCAAAGAAGTGACTTCCTTTTATTGAAGGCGACTCGACCCTGCGTTATCCTTTGCTTTACATCCCTACTACTCCTTCTGTCCTGACTTATCTGACTTCCTAGATACCTAAAATCAATCAGTTCTTCTAATGTTTCGTGTTCTCTATCATTGTATTCGCTCATTCGCCACTTTTTCTTCCTTCCTTTGCATACCAGTATTTTTGTTTTAGTTTTATTTATTTTCATATAATACTTTTGTCTATTTTATTTAAAGCTAATCTCTAACTCCTACTTGTTAGATGTTAATACTACTATATATCATCTGCAAATCTAAGCATACTAATCTTTTGCCCTTGTGTATCTATCCCTACTGTTGTAGGTACTGTCTTTAATGAATTATAAAAATAAGAGAATATAAATTTAAGTCATAGGAGCAGATATTTTGAGACTTATTTATTGGAATCACGCTTCGTCGTCAATTTAGTTAGCCAAAAATATACTTCAGTTAACATTCGATATCAGTATCAGCGTTGATAAGCATAATGCATATAGATAAATGACGTCTCAATATTCCATACCGTTGATAAAAGACTAACGATTAGTAACATAATATTCTTTTTCGTATGGAGGTTCGACACATGAGGCAATCACAAGCTGTGCTATAGCGTAACGTCAGATTGGAGAAGGCTTTGCGTCCGTCCCGTTTNTCCGCTGCATTCTATTACAAATTCGTTAATTCAAAATAATAATTACCCCGTCGACTCATAAAAGCGAGTAAAAGGTGTTCGCACTATCCGCCAATAAAAAAGGAGCTATCAAAAGTAAATAATTAAATCTCTGAATCGACCCGCAATTAGAAAAAGAAATAACAATTATAATTATTGTAGCCGAATGCCAGTCTATGTAGTCTATTCAGTAAGTATCTCTTTCTTTTGAAGCTTAACATTACACAACAATCGAAAAGGTGCTCTTTACAAGGAAATGAAAGCAAAATTGACGAGCAATAATTATTGCGGAAGTGGAACGGGAAGCAAGTAACTATCTTAAAAAATGAAAGATATTCTGTTTGTGTCATCCTAAATAAATCGGATCTGTAATTAGATATGTTATAGTCAACCAACCGCTACCTATGTACTGTTGTTCTCATCTGATTGCAATACTCAGATAATAAAAATTGACATTACTTGGACGTCCCTATTATTACTCAGTTACGTATAAAGAGAACTGGTTAACTTAATGACTTGTTACTTCTTCTAATTACACACCGTGACGTCGTACCTGTTTCAAACAATTAAACTGCACGTGATTAAGAAATAAGTGACAAGCTGAACTGCACATTAAGTTGTTATCCTTTTTTATCGTAAGTACATAATACTGCTTTATGTCAATTCTCTACATACGTATATTGCATAACATTTTACATAAAAAACTAAAGGGATTTTGTAAATTTACCTTTCAGGAGTAACGTATGCCTTCATTTATTTAGCTAAAATAATTATTACAGAAGCACCGGTTAGTGATTTTGTCGGCTACCGGAAAACCGGATACTGTTAATGGTTCATATATTCGTTCGGGAGGGCTTTCCATTTAATGCCACCCCCTCACTAACGTTCCAAACTATATGAAGTCCTGTTCAAAAAGCCGTTAATACATTAAAACAATGAAATTTTAATGCTTGGTTGGTGGATTTCAACAAGAGGGTTGAGTCGAAACCGTTGAAACGAGCCTATAATGTTTATAATCACTAAAAGTCTCCAAGGTGAAAAAATCGTACTAGGTTATCGTTAATCAAAACCTAATATACCAAAAAGAAATAGAAACTGTAACAGTTCTGTCATACTAATGTATTCTTCTTCGCGAGAAAAAGTAAACACAAGAACTCCATCGAAATAACAAATAATTTAGTATAGTAATCACTAAATTAAAACAAACAACCTATCGCAATGCAATCTTAATTAATAATTTTTACTAGGTAGGTTTTTGTTATACTTGTTAAATTATTATTGCTGGTACTTGCTTTTTATTTATTATCTAGTAAAATTATCCAGCACTGCCGAGTACTCGGTGTTATTATTCGGTACCCGACCGGATCGGATCCTAATAGAACTACAAAATCTGCCGAGTATTTGATCCAAACCGGGTACTCTGCACATCCCTAATAATTATCCTTATTACGATAATATTATTAATATGTGATAATGAACTGAAATTTCCTGGACATCAGAGATAACCACTAGAATGTATAAGTGAGATCTAATAGATCTTATTGTAAGAGTAGAGATTAAAACTATATTTTATTTTGGAAATAAGGCTCTTTCAGTGAGTTTTCCGCAAGTTTCTGACTTATCTGCCCACAAAGAATCAATAATTTGCAATCTACCTCGAAAAAAGAGCTCGCACTAAAAGGCGAACCGTCAGTTAGTTACTATATAACTAATGTATCATTCAGTTATGATTCATGTTATAATAGCACAAGTTAGACTTTTAACGTTCATTTTCCNAATTTAAGAAAAAAACTTTTCAAAAAAAAAATTTCGCAGGCCTGTGTTATTAGAGATGCACCGATTAGTGATTTTGCCGGCTACCGGAAAACCGGATACTATTAATGGTTCATGTCTTCGTTCGGGAGGGCTTTCCATTTAATGCCACCACGTTCCAAACTACTATATATGAAGTCCTGTTCAAAAAGTCGTTTATAGATTAAAACAATGAAATTTTAATGCTTGGTTGGTGGATTTCAACAAGAGGGTTGAGTCGAAACCGTTGAAACGAGCCTATAATGTTTATAATCACTAAAAGTCTCCAAGGTGAAAAAATCGTACTAGGTTATCGTTAATCAAAACCTAATATACCAAAAAGAAATAGAAACTGTAACAGTTCTGTCATACTAATGTATTCTTCTTCGCGAGAAAAAGTAAACACAAGAACTATATCGAAATAAATCTATCCCAATGCAATCTTAATTAATAATTTTTACTAGGTAGGTTTTTGTTATACTTGTTAAATTATTATTGCTGGTACTTGCTTTTTATTTATTATCTAGTAAAATTATCCAGCACTGCCGAGTACTCGGTGTTATTATTCGGTACCCGACCGGATCGGATCCTAATAGAACTACAAAATCTGCCGAGTATTTGATCCAAACCGGGTACTCTGCACATCCCTAATAATTATCCTTATTACGATAATATTATTAATATGTGATAATGAACTGAAATTTCCTGGACATCAGAGATAACCACTAGAATGTATAAGTGAGATCTAATAGATCTTATTGTAAGAGTAGAGATTAAAACTATATTTTGTTTTGGAAATAAGGCTCTTTCAGTGAGTTTTCCAGAATAGACTGATGCAAGTTTCTGACTTATCTGCCCACAAAGAATCAATAATTTGCAATCTACCTCGAAAAAAGAGCTCGCACTAAAAGGCGAACCGTCAGTTAGTTACTATATAACTAATGTATCATTCAGTTATGATTCATGTTATAATAGCACAAGTTAGACTTTTAACGTTCATTTTCCTAAAACGCCTGTATAGTATCGAAACTGTTAGATTAAAGTCACTACTCTATAAGTATATTTTAATTATTCTACAAATGTAAATGAAAAGATTGATAATTGTTTTTGGGTAAGTCAATTTTTATTTTTTCTTTAATGATGGGTTCTCTCCTATATGATGCCCATATTAACAGTGGTTAGAAAAGTTTTAAAGTAATGTTAAAAATAAGCAAATATGCATACAGAACAGAAACAAAAAACAATTATTTAGCAACAAGAAATTGACTAAGTAATAGCGTATACTAACTAATTAGTTCTATCTCAGACGATGTCTCATACGAAAATTCAAAAAAGTATATTTTTTATAACTTTACGGTTACCTTTCTTCAATGGCAAATCACACAATAATTTAGAAAAATAACAGAAAATTAACCTGTACAGCATCCTCATAGAAAAAATATAAAAAAATACCTTTTAGAAAATATGCTTCTCAAAATAATTTATTGAAGTTATACTTCTTTTGCTGTGAATAGAAGTAGATACAACTTCTAACGCGTGTCATCATCATAAGGTCGTCAGTCCTAAGACTAGTTGGACACGCACATCCACTTTTACCTATATTGATGACATTCTCCGAGGTAGTTCGAATGGGGGACCAGTTTACGTCCGGAGTGCTTTCCCCAGAAGACGCCATCATTTAGTTTCGGTGTGTTTTACTTGGGGACCGAGCGGCATGGCCTAGAGGTTTAGACCATTGCTTAGCATTCGGGAGGACGCCGGTTCGATTCCGGGTCCGTCTGCTTTGGTCCAAGTTCTTCTGTTTGATGGTTGATT
>NW_020438950.1:439472-464130 GCF_000699045.2 Agrilus planipennis
TTTTATAAAAAATAATATTGTATTTAAAAGATTCCCTATTGCAGAACTTCGGGAAACGCCTGCGGGCAAACTTTGCCGTGGGTCTTTTGTTTCGCTTCCATTGTGTTTGAATACGTTGTTAAGAAATTCCGTAACTGTGATCTCGTGCCGAACGATTTTTAGTATTTGATTTAGAAAACATCGTCTTAATAAATAGCTACAACAGATGAAAAATTCAAACGGGGTAAATGTACAACGTACTGTACATCACGTTCGTAGAAAATAACATGCATTAAGTAACCAGTCAGTTCAAGATTTCACAGAAACGTGACCGTCTTGATGATCGACTTTGATAGTGTAGTTAGTGTCAGTCCATGATCAATTATGAAAGCATTTTATTTGTATGCAAATATTGCAACCGCCCGTTCAGTTAACAGCCACTTTCGATATAATAATATCGAATATTTAACAACACCTTAACTTCCTTATTTTCTTACTCACGATCATTAAAAATTGAGGATATTTTTTTTTAATTTTTCATTAGGGTTCCGTATTTCAACATAAGAAACCAAATCCTGCAAGACTATTTATGTTATCTGTATCTCTGTGGGTTCATTTATCTCCTATGGCTGATTCTAGGGTATCAGCCAAAAATATTTACCTATATAGAAATTGATAAGAGGTCAACCTGTCGGGGTAGATATACAAGGCCACAGATTAGATAGCATTGCGAATTTTATAGCAATATTAGCATCTAGTAACGATGTGGTATTATAAAAGGATGCTGGAATATCGAAGATGGAAAAGGTTAGAAATGATATTTTGAGGACGATAGAACAAGGAGCATGAAAGCAGAAACCTTATATACATTAATGGATAAATTCATTGACTTTCATTCACCAAAAAAAGATTTTTTTAAAATTCAACCCCTAAAGGGTTAAAAAAGGGTTATAAGTTTGGTAAATAGATCCAGGCAGAATCCATACCGTTAGGTCAGTTGAAATGTTGCACAAAGATTCCTTATACAACCGTGTCATTCATTATAGATTGAGTTTTCAAAATGCACCCCTAAAGACATGAGATGAGGGTTTGAGATAGAATCGAATTTTACGAGGACGAAGTCGCTGGCAACAGCTACTCTGATATAAAGAGGAACAGTAGGAGACTTAGATCTGATTACTTTCCTGTTTATTTCGGAATAGTGATCAGACATAGTCTATATTATTATATAATATTTATTATATATTATTATTATATTTACTTAGCGACACCACCATGTTATATAGAAACGAATTTTTATATACATTTTGTAATGTAATTACTTTAATCTCTACTGTGTGAGTGAAGCTGCACGCCGCCTCACCGCCCTACTCCATTCATTATTATTGATTCCGCTATTTAAAAACTGTCGCTATTGACGTACCAACCCAGTAGGTACGTATGTGTTAACCTACAGTTTTAAATAAATAATTTCGATGTAACAGGTTTGTACTAATGACATAAATAAAAATTGATTGATACTATGTAACAATACCTACCGCTGATTCCATCCTGAGTTGTCTGATTCCATAATAAATCAGTAAATTCTTCTAGTTTCTCCTCTCCTATTTTTATATTACCTCTAATCCTTACACACCAATATTTTTGTTTTATTTTTATTCATTTTCATACCGTACCCTTCAGTAAATATCGTTTTCATCTTATTTAAAGCTATTCGTAATCACAGTTAAATGGTTTTATCAATGATTTTCATTCAATTGCATCACTTAAAAAAAAAGTATAATTACCTACAAGTGATTTTCACAATTTTCCCACTTACTCTCTGAGCAACCATCACTGTTCACATTTAAATGAATGGTATACAGAGAAATCTATGAATACTCTGTTGTAGTTTAAAGCCTTATTTGCGGAAGACAAAGAGAAAGAAAATTCTTACTTTTGGAGTACCTTGTTGCTTATTTAATAACATTAGCATGCATATTACATGCGTCTTCATTCACAGTAAGGATAATTCAAAGAACTTTACGTAACTGAATTTAAACGACATCGTTTCTGTAAAGGATGTTCTGATTAAGCAACCTTCTGTGGCAACATACACATATGCATATATGAAAGTAAAGACGAATGCAGGGTCGGATTTAGAAGAGAATCGCTACACTGTGATGATTTAAACCAATACAAATTAAAAATAATATACTAAGTGGCATTATAAAATAAAAAATTCCTTTACTCGCGAAGTGTTCAAGTACTGGAACTACTATAACATAATATTTTTATGGATGTTTGAATGCGGTGTTATCTGCGAATGATGAGGATACCATGGATAGATAAAGAGATATTAGAAAGAAAAGGAGAACAGAGGACTCTATGGAAGTCAATAAGAAATAGGCGAGATATGTTAGTAGGACATCTTCTCAGGCATGAAGATCTAGTCAGAGACATATTAAAGTCAGAAACGGGAGTTAGGACTTCTAGTTTTAGGGAAATGCGAAGATTAGCACAGGATACGAACGAGTGGTGGTGTCTTAGGACTGACGACCTTGTGATTATGAAACACAATATCCAAACAAAACTAAGATAGTCCTGATCATGGTCTTGATCTAGCAGATTTATAAGTCTTGGTTTTCGACAGTATGTACGTTTTCACCTTGACCTTGTTCTTGCGAAATCGGTTCTTGCAATGCTTAACGTAACAGCTTAGAAAAATTAAATATAACGTTTGTAACCTTGTAATTTCAAATATATTCTTACCAATACGACATTTTGACTTCTTCGGTTATCGTTATTCTTAAAGCAGAAAGTCGCAAAACATTATTGTAAATTTCAGAAAACGACCGATTTCACAATAATTGGGGCATTTCGGCACCCTGTACATTTAGGTACCGTTGTAAAATACATGCACATTTTAGTTGGGTGTTATCAAATTACACTTATTTAATTTTGTTTTGTATAGGAACTGTTGCAATAAAAAGCCGGATTTCTAATAATAACGCAAATTGTTTATAGTTACTCGCATAAAATTCTATCGAGTTACTTGATTCTATTTTGGACTTATCTGTATTAGAGTGAGAATTTTGAGAGAGTCCAGCGAATAGGTCTTGCTCACTAGTCTTTTTCTTGATCGTACGCACATAGCTTGGGTTTTGAGAAAAAAAAAACTTTGGTTGTTTCATTCCCACTAGCCACAAATGCTAGTAAGCGGGCAGTCCCTCCGAACTACGCCGGAAGGTAGGGCGGATGGCCCTCTTCAGCCTCCTTTCAGAAATTGTGGGAATGGGTGGGTGGTAGTTAGGCTGAGAAAGATGAGATGGACGAAATGAATACAAAAAAGACTCAAGTATTGTCTGTGAAATATTATTACTGTCCCAGCTTTTACCTAAGTGATCCAAAGAAACCACAGAAAAACTTGGACCAAGGCAGACGAACCCGGAATCGAACCGACGTCTTCCCGAATCCTAAGCAATGGTCTAAACCTCTAGGCCATGTCGCTTGGTTTTGAGAGCTTAACCTTGCTAAATGTGCAAGAGCAACACAAGACAAGACAAGACAAGACTGAATATTCAAGACTATTTTTGTTCATCACTGAGTATTACTACAGGATGTTTACAACATTATCGAGACAAGATAATTTTTATGAAGACATTTTGTTTTGGCCATGACTCACGAACGCTTAGCAAATTTGCCGATTATCCTTTAAAACTCTTGGTGTGCTATTATTATGATGTCATTTTTTGATCTCATTATAATAACATAATTCCACGGACGTCATTAGAAGGTAATAATAATAAAGCTCAAGGTCGCCGGATACGCGATCTGCATGGAAAAATCGTCGATTTAATTGACTGAAGAGCCATAATTTGTTCCGGTATTTACGCGGTTTGATGCATCGTCTGCAACCATCAGTAACTGACCTGGCATTTTATGAAGCTAAACTTACACGGTTAAAAATAAGCATCAATCAATGTGAAAGTAATAACTATGCAACTATAAAGTGAAAGAAAAAGATAACTGGAGTACATTTACTATTGTGCCAATTTGTTACTAAAATTCATAGGGAGTAACTCATAACTAATAAAAATCTAAATATCAATAAACAGGTTTGTGGATGAAAACTTATTCCCAAAGTGGTTCCAGCGCTCAACTTCAATACGCATCTTTGCAGTCTCGCACGAAAACTTTCACTTTAATGATATTGACAGGACTCATAGCGAGTACGGCAAGGGAGGGCAGGAGAAGAGGGAACAGGGAATAAAAAAGTAATTCTTAGATACCAAGGAGGGAGCTACAGAAAACAAAAAAAAACAATAAAATTATGTTTGATGTTATTTCATACTTGACACATGGGGGAAGGGGAAGGAGTGGGAGGTAGAAAATCTTCCGGTAGGAATAAGGTACGGTTTCCGTAAGCCACCCAGTTTCGAAAAATAAAAAATACTGATACGCAAGGGAAGGAAAAGTAGGGAAAGAGTGAATATACGAAAAATTAGAAGAAGTAGCTGATTTTAACTATCTAGGAAGTCAGATAAGTCAGGACGGAAGGAGTAGTAGAGATATAAAGCAGAGGATAGCGCAGGGTCGTGTCGCCTTTAATAAAAAGAAGTCACTTCTATGCTCGCGAACGGTTAAATTGGAAATTGGAAAAAGATTGTTAAAGGTTTATGTTTGGAGTGCGACGCTGTACGGGTGCGAAACATGGTCAGTGGGCGCAGCGGAAAAGAAAAGGTTAGAACTGTTCGAAATGTGGTGTTACAGGCGAATAATGAGGATACCGTGGATAGAGAAGGTTAGAAATGAAGATGTAGAAAGAATAGGAGAACAGACGACTCTATGGAAGTCAATAAGAAATAGGCGAGATATGTTAGTAGGACATCTTCTCAGGCATGAAGATCTAGTCAGAGACATATTAGAGGCAGAAACGGAAGTTAAAAGGGGTAGAGGTAGACCTAGATTAGATTACTGTTCGCAAAAGGTTAAGGATATGGGTTGTTCTAGCTTTAGGGAAATGCGAAGATTAGCTCAGATTAGGAAAGAGTGGAGATGCGTGTCCAACCAGTCTTAAGACTGACGACCTTATAATGATGATGATGACCTTATAAAGCATGGAAACCTTTTTCCCACAGTAATCTACCTACCTACCTACCTACGTAACATTAAGGGTTTCTTTTTCTTACCTCTTCTCTTGCCTCCGTTCCCTCTCGTACCCCTTATCAGGCCGCAGAATACTAATTATTGTGACTAGACGAACTGAATGGAGTAACCTCAAAAGTTGATTTTCTTTTGTTTCCTCTTTTCGTACCTCTCCCCAACAGGAGGAAGCTCATCCTGCCCCTCTTTCCTCTTTTTTGACCTAATGTCAAACAGGTACATGTTGAGTAATCCATTAATAGCTACTATGTACCGATAAAATTCAAAAAATGGTTGAAATCTACTAAAAGTGATAAGATAGACACAACTCCGGTTGCCTCGGATTTGTTACACAATAACAATATCCATACGTTACTATGACATGTACATAGGTATGCATTTGGGTATGTACCTATAATAAAATTACTTCATATTGCCCTGCAATAATAAAATAAACGGCCTATTATGAAAGAAAGTTGAGGCATAAATAGGCTCACTGGCGTTATCCTTTGGGTAGGAGGTGCCCCAGGTATGAACATACACACGTATGCACACTATATTTCGTAAAGGTTACCTTCACAATGAAGCAATTACGTGTGATAGATCTATTAGCATGATTGATACGTCAATAAAAGTCGTTAAAGTTATACAATCTGTACTATAACCATGTTTGTCTAAATGAAAACTATTTTACTATACAGTAACATTGTAATGCTAATGTTGTAATAATAAAATAGACGAAATTAGTAATAATTCTACCTACTCAACAACTGTAACAATAATGATTGCAGCGCATACTTATGTCAGTATGTATTAATTGCAAGTGAATAATATCATGAAACAGGATTATCTCCATCTGCTTCCTGTTTGAAATTAAATATTATTACACCCAGAAAGGAAACGTTAATATTCAATTAGATATTTGCTAAACTGTGGTTCCACACAATAACTTTTCTGATTGCAAAATTATGTTAAAACGGATAGAAGCAAATATTATATACCATAAAAGAGCTTCATCATCATCATAAGGTCGTTAGGCCTAAGACTGGTTGGACACGCACCTCCACTCTTTGCTATCCTGAACTAAACCTCACATTTCCCTAAAACTAGAACATCCTACATCCTTAACTATTTGTGAACAGTAATCTAATCTAGGTCTTCTTTTACCCCTCCCAATTCCTGTTTCTACCTCTAATATGCCCCTGACTAGACCTTCATCCCTGAGAAAGTGTCCTACCAACCTATCTTTCCTATTTCTTATTGACTTCTATAGAATCCTCTGTTTTCCTATTCTTTCTAATACCTTTTCTATCCATGGTATCCTTATCATTCGCCTGTAGCTCCACATTTTGAAAGTTTCTAATCTTTTCTTTTCCGCCGCGCCCACCGTCTATGTTTCGCACCCGTACAGCGCCACGCTCCAAACATATACCTTTAATTCGTAACTGGTCTGCTCAGAAAGCATTTAATAAATATTTACTTACTGTGGGAATATTATTCGCTTATGAAGCTAGAAACTAAATAAAAAAGTCATACTAATAATAAACCTTGAAGAACTACCTAATAAATCAAGGTTATTAGGAAATATTTTTAATTATTAGCAAATGTAAAGAGCTGAAATACTCTTTGAAATGTCAGTATTACTTGCAACAATTATAATGTCACATACTATCATTTGTTTCAAAATAGTTCACTTAATTTCAGTACAGTTATTAACGGTACATTTCAACCACCTATTTGAAAGTCTAATTTATTAAAACGAAATATAATATTAATCAAGTTGACTTGAAACTAAACACATCTGAAGATCAAACATATTGAAATAAGGTTTTGGGTATTAATGATGAATCAATAAATTCTGTTGAGATTTTGACCGGTATTTTTAAATCATTTTATTCTAACTAACAAAAATTGCATATAACAAATTTTCAATTCTTTTTCCCTTACAAAAGTGAACTGAAATTTTAAAAATGTAAAAACTAAATACGTATAACGATTTTTCTGTTCTTGTCTTAAGGGTATAAATATTATTTTTAACATTCGCTAATTTCAAATACAAAACTATATTTTTTTTAATCAAATTTACTGGATGCGCGATCAAATCAATAAAGATGTGTACAATGCATGAATGTATAAGAGTGACCGTAATTTTACATAAAAAAAAACAAATTAGGATCCACTAAAACTATGACAAAAAAGCTTTTTTAAATGTTTTTTTTCAAACCTCTGAATATCTCACTTTTCAAATTATGTAATCGACACACATTTATATTCTATAAAATTTAATATAACCTTTTTTTTTACTTTTTATTACTACACTTTAATCAATTTTGTGACGTATTTGGTCCGAATTTTTAAACGATTACTTACGAAATAGAGCTGTTAACATTAAATGCAAGAGTATTAAAGATCCATCCTACGTTCAGGGTTAATGGTAACTAGGTTGGCGGTAGGCAATAAATCTAAAGAATTTTTGTATAGTTCGTATCCAATTAAACGTAAATATTAAGGTTAAAAGAAGTAGCACAGAAGAATTTAAGTAGCCAGATGTTAATCTATAATAGAACAGAATAAGAAATAGTTATTTATATATTTATAAGGTGCAAACAATCACAACTAATACGCATATGTAATGTATATGCTTGCTGTAATTAGTAACACATCTGGCTTTTATTGCAGCATTTACTAAATAGAGCGTGTAAAAGATGAACATCAGAACAAATACATCGACAGTTAAATTCCATAATTTATAGATATAATACCTAAAGCATCTTACTAAACGAAAATAGATGAGACATGAATAGATCCTAGTCTTAGAAATAAGAATCGAACTATGAAATTATTCATTATTGTTATAGGATCATCAGCGTCCCGAGATAAAAATGTTCAGTCTCTCAGAGTCTCTGAAAGCGAAACTCGAGTCTCCGTCTCTCATCGAGTCTCTCTGGTGTCGCTGAGAGAGACTGTCAAAAAAACTGTTTAGCGTCTCTGAACGAGAGACTCGAGTCGTTCATAGAGAGATCCTCATTTCGTATCCAGTCTCTGAACGAGAGACTCGAATCTCTGAATAAGAGACTCGAATCTCTCAATAAGTGGTATCTCGATAGATATGGTTAAAATTTCAAGTTCAACATATTTAAGAGATACCAGTCTTTCTACGAGAGACTCGAGTCTCTCAATTTTTCAGTTTTATTAATTCAGTCTCTCTGTGAGAGGCTCGAATCTTTGAATTAACAATTTTATCGAGTCTTTCATACAGAAGATGTGAGAGATCAATAAAAACGCCTAGGTAATAAGTGAGAGACTGTGAGAGACGATTTCAGAGACGCTGAAAGACTCTGAAAGACTGGAGAGAGACTGAAAATTTTTGTCTAGGGGTCAGCCAGAAGACTAGTTGGATAGTTGGATAGACGCCTCCATTCTTTCGTATTTCCCGAAAACTATAAAACATTTGACATTCCTAGCTATTTACGCACAATAAGTGTTGGTACTTCTCTTTCTACTAGCCCTTCCTGTTTCAGAAGGTACCTACTAACCTAACTCGCCTTTTTCGTATTGACTTCCATAGCGTCCTCTATTTTCCAACTCTTTCTAATCCACGGTATTTTTAACATCCTCCCATAATATCACATTTTAAATGCCTTCATCTTTCCTTTTTCATCACGCTTATCATCTACGTTTCCCCACTCTTACAGAGCCGTACTCCAAACATACATTTTTGATAACCTCTTTCGAATTTCTGAATTAACCGATTTCTTTTTATTAAAAGCGACATATTCTGACTAACCTGACTTTCTAGATATTGAAAAACCGGCAATTCCATGTAGTTTTTCGTCTCTAATTTTTATATTAGCTTTAATCCTGTTTTCACCTTCCTTACAAATCAGTATTTCATTTTTATTATTTATTTTAATTTCATGATTTTGTATATATGTTAGACCCATTTCCCGATTTCCCCGATCGATTGAAATAAATACTCAGATCTTGATGTGCACTTAAATCCAGTCTCTAACTGATGACGACACCTTGGCTAATGGCGTTCTAGGATTCTAGTTCGCAATATGATCAACGCCAAACGATCGGTTACCGAAAATACGTTCTATTTCGGAATCTGTTTAAGCTGATTTATACAAATCGCGAATTGAGCATTCTTGAGTTACTCAAATGTCGAACATCAATAAATATTAAAATTTGTGACGAAGACAGACGATGCGCCGCACTAGAAATATAATGGCTAACGGTCCTATCTGAAGAAAATGGTTCTTATTGAATAAGTACCTACAACTAATGGCGTTTTGGAGAAAATGTACATTAGAAAAAGTTTCAGGTTAGTAATGTTTTCACTTTTGTGTAGTGTGCTGATGTATTTATATGCAAAAATCGTTTATATTCCATCAATGTCATGCTCAATGAAGCAGATTGCTACTGCCGGAAAGAAGTCCAAGCAAGCGATTATTATAAGACGTGATAACAAGAAACAATGCCAAAATAAAATATACAAAAGCGTTTCAAGTAGTGCCAAATGTATATGTTATGATAGTTCTTATTGCAATAAATCGATAATGTAAAAATGCTCATCCGAGTTAAAACATGTTTCTGAGAAACTAGCTTTTCCCAGCGGCTTCGCTCGCAGAAATTAATATTGTTTCTCCATAAAACCTTTTAACTCCCAATTCACCCTTACAACATTTTAATTTTATGTAATGTCCATGTTTTGACTGATAAATTTTTCGTTTTGCTGTCAGTTGCGTTTTGTCATTACATGTCAGTTGCGTTTTCTTATACCACGTTTTTTTTCTAAGGGAACGGGATAAAAAGTATCCTATGTCCGTTCCCTGATTCTAAGGTACCTCCCTGCCAATTTTCAGCCAAATCGGTTCAGCCGTTCTTGAGTTATAAATAGTGTAACTAACACGACTTTCTTTTATATATAGATAGATTTGAGCAACTGCGAATTGCTCAGTTCTCAAAAGGTGAAAATCGTCTTAAACAGAAATCAAGCATATTTGCGGCAACTACTCAGTTGGCTTTGATCATTATCCCTCTTCCAGCGAACAGGCGAATTCGGCATATGAATCTGACATATATATATATTTCAAAATTTTTGATTTTTTTTTTTAATTACTCTCGAATAGAAATTGTGGTCCAAACTTCTTCAGAATACACATCCATGATTCGTATTTTTTTATTAGTATGTGTTTCTGAAATGACCCCTAATTCTGTTGATTTTATCCAATGTTAAACAAGTTTAAGTATCACCCACTTCACAGAATTAAGGACAATGCCGAACATATTAATGTGAAAATTCATTTTCACTTTCCATGCACTACAAGCTACTTCAAGGTAATGAGGGAAAATTTTTAGGGTTTGATTCCTGACTAGGGTGTGACAACAGTAACAAAAGTTTTCCCTCATTAACTTGAGGTAGTTTGTAGTGCATGGAAAATTGAAAATGAATTTTCACATTAATATTTCATATTAACCAATACTAAAAATTAAAAATGTCATAATACCGAACATATTTTAAACAGTTTAAAGATACGTTGACCCGTATTTCTAATTTAATTAATCCCTAAAAGCCATCAGGGTTGACATTGGGACTTTTCCTTTTCCTTTTCCTAAAATTTCACACGACAAAGTAATAAAGCTGTTTCATATTAAGGCTTTGGAGGTTTCTCAACACTTGTCATTTTATACTTAGTTAGGTATTATTATAAGTATCTGAGATGGTAATGTCAACGATACAGTTTGAAGCGAACTTGTTTCTGATCCAATTCGTTTATTTCACGACGCTTTCACGAGTCACCTCTCAATTGAACGGCAATTTGGCAATATGGCCTTCGATCAACATGGCGCTTCCATCAAGAAGCCTGGGATGTTAATAGAACGAAAACAAGCGCGTAACGCCTTCACCATCGTATTTATTGCAACCAACTAGCAGTGATATCATCTAAATGGCATCGAAACATACAAAGATTTTATGAGGTACAAACACGCAAATTATTAATTATTGTTGTTTCAATTATTGCCAAACTGGAAGGCCTCGTTTATACCGTTGAAAAATTATTTCCGGGCTAATAAATACAGGAATTTATAATAAGCGTAAAATTGTGTGTGAGATTATTATATAATACGTAAAATAATATGAACTGGTACTAAAAAGAATTTATAAACATTAAAGCAATGAACTTAATTAATTTTGGTTTTTCAGGCGGGTTACTTTTTGAAAAGGGTAGTCAGCCTTTTCTATTTCAAGTGATTTCTGAAGATGATGAGTAAATTGCTTCTTTCTTAATAAAAATTGGAATTCTACCTTCTTTATTGGCATTTTTTACACCACAGAATAACAGCTTTCCGGTACATTTAAAAGGTAACATCTGGAGACACTGTAAAGTACATATCGTGTAGCACCACAACGTTGAGGCTGTAAAAAGTATGCAGGAAAAATACACCAGTTAACGAGCTGTCAATAACTCGAGAACAGTTAACAGTTTTGCGTTACTCTATCGCTTTTCGTTATCGCAAGCGTCAACTGACGAAACATACATACCTATTCGTGACCTCCACAACAGCTGATATGTAGACAAGTCAATTGTACGTAATGATTAGTAATAATCTGCACTCGTTAGCGTTCGGTTGACAAAATATTACCATAAAATACAAAAATAAGTTAAGTGTACAATTTTAAACAAACACTAATGTATTCACATATAAAATATGGGGACATGGTGGTTACATATGAACGGTGCAAATAGAATGGAAACAGTTGGGGCTTTCGGTAAGGTCACTACTGAATGGTATGAGTGGGCTCATTCTACTTCTTTTTCAAGTACCATCTTCTGCCTTAATTTTTCTAGAGTAGGTACTGACTCGACAACCTATAATTCTGTTAAAGGCGTTTCCAAATAAAGAACATTCTTATGTAAGATCATCTTCAAAATAGATGTTTGTTCTTTTTTTAAATAAATTATAATTGCTATGGACTGAAGGATTAGATTACCGTAAAAAGAGAATGATTTCTCTAAATTGCATGTGTGCTATGCACCACCGACAAAAGTACCTTCCGAATATGGACGGGTTATGGTCATTATATAATGAGACAACTATTGTATAATCATACGAGAGCAGAACCTTTCATGTACGTGTCTAGCCAATCAATTGCACGACCGCTTCATAAAGCCAACTATCTATTCAGCGCAATTATAAAACATACATAAATGTCTGACACCTCGGCGACGGCGCCACTTTTCACGTCAAGGATAAGAGGGCATCCTAAACTTAAGGAAATAGTGGATAGAAGACACATTATCCCACAGACCCACAATACACTACATACAGAAAAGTTTGATGCTGAATTGATTATATATTCGGAAGATTACATATTTTAAAAAGCTTTAAAACAAATAATTATCTATACATTTTTGACTCAAAGGATTAATTTAAATTAATTTATCTGTTTTTTGATGGAAATAAAAATATCTTGTTGATTTGTCCGGTCCGGGTTAATCTCTGGAACTACAAGTTAGAATTTCAAAATATAAAATATTGTGTAAACTAGAATAATTTTTAAAAATATTTGGGAAAATTCAAAAGATTTTTCAAAACGCCAGAGGTTGGCAATTTTTCTGTATTTTACTACAATCTGCGCTCTCGGCTTAATATAAAAGGGTCATATTTTACCAATTTATGAATTAACCTTAACATATGTATAAGGTCCATTCTAAATATTAGTGAAAGAATTTTTGAAACCAAATGAATAGTTTCAGAGATTACCTGCTACTTTCAAGCTTGTACAGACTTTACCTCTTGATAAAATTAGTACAGATGTAGAAAAAAAATATCATTTCCTAGTAAAATAACTTCGAAAAAGGTTATTAAAGAAGTATGTTTGGAACGGCACGCTGTACGGGTGCGAAACATGAACGATGGGCGCTGAGGAAAAGAAAAGGTTAAAAGCGTTCGAAATGTGGTGTTACCGGCGAATGATGAGAATACCGTGGATAGAGAAGGTTAGAAATGAAGAGGTATTAGAAAGAATAGGAGAACAAAGGACTCTATGGAAGACAATACAAAATAGGCGAAATGGGTTGGTAGGACACGTTCTCAGGCATGAAGGGCTTGTCAGAGACATATTAAAGGCAAAAAAAGGGAGTAGGAGGGGTAGAGATAGACCTATATTAGATTACTGTTCGCAAATACTTAAGGATGTGGTTGTTCTAGTTTCAGGGAAATGCGAAGATTAGCTCAGGATAGGAAAGAGTGGAGGTGCATGTCTAACCAGTCTTAGGACTGACGATTTTATGATAAAGAGATAAAATTAAGTGGTAATATTAATTTGTACAACTATAAAAGCCAAATCAATACAACTGTAACAGACTGAAATGTAAAACGAGGTCGACTCTTGACAAAAATAAAACAATATGTATAGTGGGCCGATTCAATAAAAATTCAATTTAACCTTTCTGGTAAACATTAATTTATCAGACACTTTTGATATTGCTACCTATTGTAAGTTCGATTAACGTCGGATCTTAGCCGGACTGGTGTGTTTCAGGCGTAAATTTAAATTATGTACTATTAATGCTTCCGAAACTCTTTATAGATATCTATGTTCTGTACAGTATATAAAACCAGAAGCTGGTCGATTGACGGTGCTCAGTCTTATGCATAGTGTCATTTTTTCGCTTCCTATTAATGATACGCGCTTGACATTTAGCCCCTGCGACAATGATTAATCGACAGCCCAAATAAACAACAATTTCTTATCGTAATTGCTGTTCACCTTCTATTAGGTCGTTTATAATTGTAGTGAATACGCCTACTTGATAACGTGATATTTTTTGTATTATCAGTTTGTGCATGTGCCAATAATAATAAATTTTTAACATTCGAGCCAACCCATAAACAGGTAAAATGAGTTCTTAATCTTTTGGTTTGGCAGTGACAAACCCTGTGGCACAATGAGATTGACGATTAATACGAATTTTGTTTGTTCCAAAGTGTGAACACCATCAATCGTTAAATGTGAGATAAGTAATTGAGTCTGAAAATGAAACGCAACCGGTTATAAAAAGTACAAAATTATTTTAACGAGTCTTTTAATCCGTTTTATCCTCCATAATTTATCAATTCGAAAACACATTCAGCTGCTTGGAGGAACAAAAACCCGGTACCTATTATTATGCTGCGGCATTAATTTTTTTCGTACCTATTGACCGGTCACAAATGGTAACATAGTCTTTTTGTTACAATTATTCATATTATAAACTGCAAAGGAATTCAATTCGGCATTAATTGAAATGGCTAATTGAACTTCCATTTTTTAATTTCAAGGGGCGTTAATTTTATTGTTTTGTCGTAAATATTATGAAAAAAGGCAATCCCTTCAATGATCTCCACGAAACCCCGGGGTTCCGCGGGAACGCAGTATAAGAAAGGCTGATATAGGGTATTACCCTCGGATAATTACAAAAAAGGGTTGCCACTCGTACTTTATTATAAAGTATTGTACTCTACTTCGACTGTGCGTACGTTATATTTTACAAGACACATAAAGTACGCAAAAATACATTATTTAAGGCCTTAAGTAAACAACGTAATTACTGAAACCATAAATATGGAAACCATTTAAATCAAATTAGGGAAAAAATTTGTAACAGCAGCATCAAGCCATATTTACGAAACAACCTGATTTCCTAAATCGCTTCACTTTTGCTGTCCGTTCCGGCCACTTCAGCATTTACAGAAAGAGTATTCTCTGTTATGAACGCAAAGTGGTGGGACTTTAAGAATAAATAAGTTTCATTAAAACCAATCAAAAATGAACTTTTAGTTTACTTAAATCTTTGTTTGTCATGTCCAGAGGCTATTAATATATTTAAGAGCGACAGCAATTTGTTACTGGCTGCTAGGTGTAACAAAAAATATGTTTTTAAAAACAAAAAATAAAATACTTTATTTTTATGCTGACTACTTTTTTTTAACCTTTTAGTAGAGAAATACTTTATGTAAAGCCTGAAAAGGTGGCAACCCTAATTATAAACCATGTATTACTATGATTATCGCAAAACGTGATGAGAAATTTTTATTTCAATCAAACCTGTTCTATTACATGTAACTCAAAAACAGCTTAAAGAGGATCGATTTAAGGTAAAATTTAATGGAGCACTCTTTACTAAAATAACGCGAGATCGAGTAGAAAAACAGAATTTATGTAAAATTACAGTTGCAAATTTTACTTTACTCACTTTACCTCTCTACAAAAATTAAAAAAAAAGAGATGTTATGGTAAAAGCGTTTGTAATTGTAGGTGACTTTTTATAAAACTATTGTATGGTTGCGAAACTACAGCGCGAAAGATTGTTCTCTAGAAAATTACAACCGTTGAAACATAAGATGTCTAAGTACAGTAGATCAACATTTTTATAGTCCAATTCTGTCGGCGTAAGATTATTTTTATTACGTTTGGAACTGTATTTTATTGCTTGTAAATTATTTATGTTTATCGCTAGGCGTATAATTAATTTTTTGTCTTTCAACGCAGAATAAATAGCAAAGACAAAATTTATAATTAAATGCGGAAGCAATATAAACTAGTAACATGACTTACAATTAGTCAACAGAAGAGAATTCTAATTAAATTGGCAGATTGTAATGTGTTATAATCTTAAGTAACAATCACATTTTCGCTCTAATGGGCAAAGGGAAATGGTAAAAAGGGAATCATCACAGAAATAGTAGCAAACTACTTTTGCACATTAGAGATAGTAAAAATGAATTAACTTTTTCGTAATGATTTGGTCTCTTATATAACAAAATGAATTTGTCGTTATCACTAAAAAAATACAACACTCCTTTAATTCGTAATTAAAGTAGGTAAATACTATTTAAAAAAAAAAGTGCATAATACTGTCGTATCTATGCAGACGCTTTTCATTAAAAAAATATTTACCTATCCCAACCTGCACACATTTCGTCATAAATTACAAAATCTAGATTAAATTCAACAGGTGTGAGAAGAGAAAGTCTTTATAATTTTGTAAGCTCGGCAATCCAATTATAATAAATTTCATATCTAAATATTTCTTCTGAAGGGAGATGTCTACCTTGACTTTTAGAAGCTATTTAATTCTCATTCATACACTTCATTTACAAATATTTTTCACATTAGTACTATTCATTTGATAATAATGTATTACCTACTCTAAATTCAAGAAATACTCACTTAGAATTTGAAACAACTGATTAAATTTTTGGGATTAATAATTGAAATCATCTAAGAAGATGAACTGGTTTTTCTTTATTCTTCTACGTTTTTCTAATAAATATTTTATATGTGCCTATACCCATACTATATAAAACAAAAACTGAATTGGTACGTCTTTAGTGAGGAAAACCTTGTGGATATTTATATTACGGATAAAACGAAAATAAGGGGTAAACAAAGGTTTAAAGTTAAGTAAAATACCACAAATGGCGCGGTAAACGCCATCTGTAGTACAATGCTACATTGTAGAGTTAAGGTTATATGGGCTATACGGTTAAAACTCACGAAGTTCCCGTTACGTTACTTCCACTTTTAGCCAGTTAAAATAAGTCAAAAACTAATGATAAACGGTTAATGAGGAAAGTTACTTTACAAATCAAAATTTTATCAGGGAATACAGAAATAAGAAAAAGTAAGAATGAGAAGATCGATATATTCTAACATTTTGAAAAAATCTTTTTATTTGAACTTTAGCGTTTTCTTCTATATTATTACTAAGATAAACTTTACTAAGATAAACTTGAACTGCGTATTATTGTTCCATTTAATAGAAAATAGTTATTTCTGATTGAGTTTGTAAATATTGCTTGAGTTTGCAAATATTTCTATCGATTATGGTAGGTATTTAAAAGAAAATCTTCATAATATGTTTAATACGAAAATATTTTTACGTCATAACGTTTTTAAATTTGCACAATTTTTCCATACGTTACAGACCAACAATTCGACCTTAGTGACTCACCCTGTATATGTGATTGTGTATGTCTAAGACAAATGAAAAAAAAGACCTCATTCACTATCCATTGCAAAGCATACCTGACTAACATGTAGAATATCAAAAGCGGCTTTAATATTTATTGTAGTATTCGAAGTAGATGAGTTTAGTCATGCCTGGCATCCTCTGGTATACTCCAAAGACATGTATTTACAAGCAGAACGCATAAATTCTAGTTACAAATTATAATCCGTCATACCTCCCAGGTATCACATCCTTTAGTGCAATCTAATTTAATTGCGAAACGTCGCAAAAGAAAAAGGCATAAATGCAGGGTAATATTAATTGAATATGGACCCATTACAACAAGATACCGTGTAGAGGACAGGCAGATATTTATTTATATGTACAAATATGTATTTCTGATGTATGTGAGTTAAATTTCAATGTACTTTTACTTATCATAAAACAAACTTTCAGGTTTTAAAAGCAACATTATATATCGTTGTGCATTTTCACGTTCAATACTAAAGATGATTGCCAATTTCAAAGGCACGCTGTGTGCAACATTAGTGCAAGAAACTGGTATAGGTATAATTGCATAACAAATTGGTGTGGTCAAAAATTATGGTTGCAGGGAAATATTTCTTGCTAAACTACATTACAATTATCATGGGTCAGCTCAATATACTTAAACAGAAAAAAGTCTAAGATAACATTCACGTTTATTTAGACCTTATTATGCCATTACGTAAAGTAGTGTTATTTTCTGCTTTGAGATGTGATGTTATAGCCGGATTATAAAAATATCGCTATTAAAAAAGGTTAGGAATGAGGAGGTATTACAAAGAGTGGGAGAACAGACAGCATTAGGGAATTCAATAAGGAAAAGGAAAGATAGCGATAAAGCAATAGGATACATTCTAAGACATTTTGTATTTTGTTAAGATTGTTAAGTGAAAAATCAAACAACAAATACGTGGAGTATGCATTCTATGCACTTATATATATATATATATATNATATATACATATATAGGTATATGTATATATATTGCAGTTAATATGCTTGATTAGTTTATATACTAGCTGGATATTGAATAGTACACAAACTGTCCAAATGTTTAGTTAGATAGATATACATGCTTAAGATTATAACGTTATGGTAGGAGGACACAACACTCACGAAGTATGGTACACGTATTTCATAAAAAGAAATAGGTGGCAACCGAAACTTTTAATTTGATATAGTGCATGTACCTACGCCCTACGCAAACACTACGTCCTAATTGCGCGATTACCATAAAGTATTCCTTGCTTATTTAAGTAGATTCAAATAGGCAATGCATTGTCAATTGCTGAGAATTTGCTGCAGCTAAAGTATTTGAAGTCTTGTCTTGTCTAACACTTGAAATCCCTGAATAGAAATAAAAATTCACCAGATGGCAATACATTGCTTTTATTTGGTTATTAACCTCGACCTATAGAAGCTTCTTCGGTTTGGTCAGTAATCACTCTGCCTAGCCGAAATCGCGATCAGCATCTGATACTTCCCAAAAACTATGAACTTATTAAACGTTCTTAAAGAGATCATAAGATAAGAGAAAATACCAAGCTAGAAGAACTAAATTGTCAAGGAAAACAAGGGAACGAATGTATCAAAGGGTCATCAGTCTGAGTTGGACTTTCCTGTTCTGAACAAATATTCGCATTTTCCAAAAACTGGAACATCAACAGTAATGTAACCTAAATTTTCCGCATATCTTAAGGAATGTCCTACCATCATATCTGTTTTGTTCCTTATTGACTTTCATTGCAGAAGGAGTAGAAGAATGAGACTTCTACTTTTTTTAACCCTCCTCATTTGTAACTTTTCATCCACGATACTTTCATTTTATAATCCCATAACACCATATATTTCATGCTTGCTACCCCCTAGTAGCTGTGACCGTCCATCAATATCCAGTGGCGCGATAGTACCTATTTGAAGCGCTAAGTGAGTGTTACTTATATAGCATATTACATAATTCGTGAACAAAAGATGACGCGCTATTTTTCGATACTATACGGGATTATAAATACAATTACTAATCGCTTCTAGTCACCTATAGCTAATTGTAAGCCACACTCAAGGGGCCAATGAACGAGCCACGTTGGCGGTCAGTGTTGCCCTTTTACGATTCTCCTATACACTTTATCTATGTAAGCAGTCATTAGTTACTATGTCTTCATATTCATCAGTAATACTTGATGCCTATCTTTTTAAAAGTCCCTTTAGAACATCATCATCATCAGTCAGTTGCATATTAAAAATCAGACGAAAGAGCAGAAATCTATCTAAGTGCAAAACGTTACGAAGCATTTATAAAACGTACCACTTAGGTACCGATCATATGAACGCGGAAATTGCGACTATAGTAGTGCGTGTGAGGTTAGCATTTAATTAGATCATCGGTGGAAAAACACGGAAGTCAGCATCAGCGTTTGAAATATAAGGCACCATCACTTCGCGTGGTTTTTTCTTCTGTTTGTAGGAATTCTGAATCAATTATTACCTAGCTGTAATACAGCAGTCGAGGTAATTTTGAAAAAGTGCTCTTATTTTGCGCAGAACTATTCGTTATGGTGGTTTTATGTTGGAAACTATGGCACTTCCTGCAGGCATACATGCACGCGATTTGAGTGAAATCTTACTATTATTTACCTAGTAATAAATGTTAACTACTCTTAATTTCAAAGCAGAATTTCAAAAAAACAGTAAATCAATACCGTTGATTCGAAAATCATTTAACTTCCTGTTAACGCAGATATCAATTTGAATTAGACAAATGCGTAGTTACGAATTTATAAGGGAAATTATTTACATGTATTCGTAACTTATACATCAAACGCACAAATAAAATAAAAATTCAAAAAAATTCTAAGGACAATCGATTTATCTGGGGCTCATGTAAAGGGTCAGACTTGATAACAGAAGTATTTGGTAGAAAAATTTAATATGTTCTATTATCACTAGCATTTGTTCTGTTTGTTTATTGGCCCATCCAAAACCCCTTTAACTTATGGAAGGCCCCGGGCACATATAGGTAACGAAGCCCCTATGGCTTTGACAGAGGACTATTTTGTTTAAACACCTAAAAAAAGTAGATAAGCAAAAAATTTAAAAAATTTAAATTTACTGATCAATAATTTTAGTTTCTTTACAATCAGAATAAACGAATATATAACTGTATTATAATTTGAAATAGTAATTTCTTTAGCGTTCATAGGTTAGTGCTTAAAATTCTATGTACGTGTTTTGATAAAAGAAAAATCGGCTCAATTAGTTAAAAGTCTATGTCTTTGAGTACGTCACATTTTATAGACATCAGTGACATACTAATCAATCTTTCTTGAAGCGCTGGACTTCCTAATTAATTTTTTATTCTTTTTAAAAAGATTTTTCAATNTTATTGAACGAATCTGCCTCACCAGGATACGAAATGGACGATAAAAAGTATATTTAGCATTGATCAGCATGTCACGACAATCCGATTGCTAAAACTTCTTAAAATAAATATATTTATAGGTAACAAATATTGGTTTTGGAAGAAACTAGGGGGTCCCCTTCGATTACGGTGCCCTGAGCACTTACCCAGCCACCACCCACCCATTTTCGTAATTCCTAAAAGGAGGGTAAAGAGGTCCTTTCGTCCTAATCTCACAGACGTAGTCAGGAAAGACTATACGTTTATTACCTTTGTGTTTAATGATAGAGGTCGCTATTTAAAAAAGATTAAATGCCAAATAAGGTTTTATAGTAGTAGGTACTCCTTTTCGCTTCCTTTAAACTTGTCTAAAAAGTATTATTAACTCCATTTTATTTACGTAATGCATTCTAAATTATCGGTATACGTTTATAGATGAATTATTATTGTAGTATTTCTTTGCAATTTCCGCTAAAGTTAAAAGTTATGGTTTCCTAAAAATTTTCTAGTTGTCAAACAATTTGAATTTAACATAAATCATAGTGCCAGCCAAAAGAAAGCCTCATACGTTACCATAAAAATACCATAAAGGCAGTTTATCACACTTTTGTATCTACTCCGAAACATATTTATCAACGAGATGAGAACGTAAAAAAAGTCATTTAGATCTTGAATAAGGAACCGGACTGATATTTAAATTTATGTTAATAATTTCCACCTATAAATGTGACCTACGTATGAATGAAACTACATTACAGATTGCACTTATATGGACAGATCGATAGATTTTTATCAGAATTTGAGACAACTACTTATTATTGATTGTAGATAAACACAAGATACATTGATCATCAATTACATACCAGTTAATAAATAATATAAAACATTTCTGGAACGAATTGACTGATTTCACTCATATTTGATTTATTATTTGAATCGTTTTGAACCAGGTGTCAATTTGATATTCAAAACACGTTGTAACTGTATTTAATGGATTGGGTGGTGTTTTAATAACATCAAACCACTCCTCAAAATATTTACCACAAGAAAATAAGATAAAAAACTCGTTTATAATAATAATAGATATATAATTTAGCAAATAAAAAGAAACCAGAAAGGTAAATTCAAAATACCAAAAGATACGCTTGTAAAGGATGCATTTAATAGTACTTTAGGGTACTAGTAACTTTGTCTGCCCCTAGATTCCTTCCATTTGTTGAAACAGGTTCAGGAATAATTATAAAAATATCTATAAGTTTTAGTGGTATCAAAGATTGTAACAATATCTCAATCATGACGTCTTTTGTAATTCTCTAAGGGGTATTTCACCCACTTCTTGACTTGTCTTTCCCCACATAGTTTTATCATTAGACTGCAAAGGGTAATGTGACCATTTTAGCATTTTTTAAATGAAATTTTCATGGAAATTTTATTTAAATTCATTTTATTAGGGAAAATACAGAGTAAATTTTCACAAATTTTAATTAGCATGCGATATGTTTCGCCAAATATTGGCGTTAAAATAGAGGTTACACTTTAGATTTAGTAGTAACTACTAATGTTTATAGAAGTCAAAGTTTGGCGAAATATGTTGTGTTATACAAAATTTGCGAAAATCTACTCTCTTTCTCCTTGAATATGGATTTACATGAACTTAAGGTAGATATTTTTTTATTCAAAACCATTTACAACTTTGCAAGCCATCCTTCCTTGCAGATTGTCTATCATAATTTTTATTCGCTGTTTCTTCCCCTAATTCAGAATAAGAAAAACTAATCGACGCCAAATAGGGTACTAATGTATTTATTCGATTGTAGAACTGACACCGAATAATGGAATAAGCACATCATTACTCTGTTTGTCTTTTATTCTTTCTTTATATAATAATTTTTGTTAATATGCTTAATATGGTGAAATAGGTAAATTTTGTCCAATAAACGTAATGTTGTTTTTTTTTTTTCGTTATTATTGTAACTATAATAATAGTAGGGTTGATAATGTATGCAATGAAATACACCCTATGAAAGTATTTAAAAAATGTGATACCCGGGGATTTCTACCTTAAAAGCTGTTACACTACGGCATAAATATACTTGGAAAATATTAAAAAATATAATTCCACTTACCAATGCAAAAGTAGACCCCTACGACTCGCCTAAAACAAATAATAATTCAGTTAGTTATTTACGCTTAATATACATACATTTAAGTTAAAATCTATATATATAAAAATGAATTGCTGTCCGTTAGTCTCGCTAAAACTCAAGAACGGATGGACCAATTTGGCTAATTTTGGTCTTGAATTATTTTTGGAAGTCCAGAGAAGGTTTAAAAGATGAGTCAATATGAAAGTTGTTATGTAGATTGATAAATCTTAAGTTTTGTCACAAATTGATTAACAGACTGTATCATAACTGTGTGTGTCCGTCAATATCAAATTGAAACCTTCTAAAAAGCCAATATTTCAGGAAAACTGCAATAAGCAACATCATGTGTAATTAATCGAAAATAATAATAAAAATTCATTCATACCGAGCATTTTTTTTTATTAATTATGGATTCCTTTTATTTATTTTAAGTTTATTTTATATAAAAGTTTAGGTCTTTTATTTATCGATTGAGGCAGTACGAAGTCTGCTGCGTCAGTTAGTTATTAATATTTATTAGTAACAAAAATATGTATAATAATAGTTGTTATTATTTTCAGGTCTTGGCTACAGTCCTTAACATTCCATCCTCTAATCAGATAACGGTAACATTTGGTACGAATACGGGTCCTATTTCGGTGCCAGCAACCCCGGTACCTCCAATCGTAAACCGTAATGCAAGAAAAGTCCCAGCACCGGTGTACGAAGTGGCCGAAGACGTCCCCAACCCGTACTCATACAAACCCATCATACCAAGACAGTACAGGGCAAAACTATTATCATTCTCGCCTAATCCTAATCTTATCCTGGGAACTCCGCTAGACCAAAAATATACGTTCAACTACGACAAGTACAACCTCTATGAGAAACAGCAAGCACTTGGACGGCAATATAGGGGACCACATGTGTTTGACAAGCAGGATTACGAGCTCTTAAGGAAATCAATTAAAACTGCTTACCAAAAGAATTTGCCAGCTTATAATGGAAACAATAATTACGCCGATGTAATCCATCAGAGGAAAACGGTTCCAGAAATTGGAATTGTATATTCCTCGGGTGTTAAATACTACGTGCCTCAAATAGTTTACAAAAGAGAAGACGAAGAGGATTTAAATTCTGTCTATGACCATGACGATGTAAAATACTACACAAAAGATCGAAAGTGAAGTTAATGATTTTGTGTCGTGCCAGTTCTTTTTTATTATTATTATTATTGTAATTAAATTTTTGTTATTGAACGAATCTGCCTCACCAGGATACGAAATGGACGATAAAAAGTATATTTAGCATTGATCAGCATGTCACGACAATCCGATTGCTAAAACGCATGACTGATTTTTCAGGTTTAATGATAATTATTACACTAACAAGAAATAATAATTATTATTAATTGTAAGTATATACATATAATATTGTTGTACTACTATGTAGTTAGTCATTGTAAACAAATATCTGAAAATTGTAGGCCAACTACGTAGTGAAGTTGTCATTTCTTCAAATTGGAAAAAGTATTTATTAAAGGCTTAATATTTAAAAAGGTTAAATTGTAAATCTAGTTATTAACCGGTTGGGAAATACTGGTTAAAGGATGTTGGTTATCGGGGCGTAGTGGTTTACAACATAATTATTATTACATAAGCCCCCAAACAAGATAAAAATATATCTCCTTTTTAAACATCTTAAATTTTGAATTTGAGTAACACTTTCTCTCGATCTTAAAGTGTAGTTAACTCACGGTAACGGTCACGCTAAATAGAAATAACTTACAAATATCTCCATAAAATTTACTAGCGCTTCACGCATTCTTCGGACTTTTAATAAAAGTTATTTAAAGTAAATTATTTCTATTTAATGTTACCCTCCTAGTAAAAAAAAGTAAATTTAATTTTATGACTTGAATCCTGATATTATTTATTTAACCAGTATGTATATATATATATATATGCTTCCTACTTTTATCA
>NW_020438950.1:464720-479373 GCF_000699045.2 Agrilus planipennis
CATCTAAGTTTTTTCTTTTTTGTTTTCATTTATTGAAATTAACAATAAAAATTAAACACAATTTAAAAATTCCAAAATATCTACACATAGCTTGGTAGCTTAATATCCCTAACAATAAAAATATTTCAATTTCGCATATAATGTACCTACTCCTTTTTTGATTTTATCTGTATTAAATGTTTTCCTTAATTTTTGTAATTAAATTGTACATATTTTATTTTCCTTTAAATACGTTGCCTTCCATGCAAGTGTCATAAAAAATATGTAAATAACTGTAAATTAATAAATATTTTCTATGTAATGTTTCTATTTATTACAAATATTCATTGTAAAAGAGTATCTTAGTCTGTAAAAAACAATAATATTTATCAACTTCATATTCTCTACGTTGTTAATCTTTTTTTAACTTAATCTCAGCCTTTTCTTAAAGCTGCAAGAATTAAAACTAATACTTTAATGACAAAAAATAATGATCCTACATTACGTAATCACTAACGTCTTTATGGTATTATAGCCAAAAATTTTGCAAGGGTTAAGTAGGTACCTGTTGAGAACAAAACATCAAACATGTTTTAAGTTATTAGATCATTACCTTTTCAATTAGACTATTCGTAAGGTTCCGTACCTTAAAAAGGAAAAAAGGAACCCTTTTTCATTAAAAAGTTTTAACAATGAACAAGAACAAAATGTTTTAGGACTAAATAAAGAATTTATTTCCACGTCTTGAAAAATCCATAACTTACGTATGTCGATGTGATAGCTTCTAATTAAAAGGTCACTAATTAACCTATTTATGGGAGGTCCTTCAATGTTTCTGTTTTATCTTCAGTATCATGCGTTATAAAGTAGAATGAATACAAACATAGCCTTTTAAGGTCATGAACAGATTCGTAACAGAACAATGACACTTTAGAAGAACATGGGAAACGTTAACTCACTTCAACAGCAAAAGGCAAAACAACAAAAAACGTTTTGTTCTTGTAATGTAAACAGATAAATTCGACCTTATATCGAACCTTGATAGATTACTACGTTTGTCTGTTGCCTTTTGCCACTGATCTACTTATTACGGAAGATAGACAATCGCGAATTTACTATTTCGAATCTACCAGCTGATATAATCGTCTTTGCAACGGATTAACGGATAAAATTGGTTCACGTAACAAAAAATAAACTTGGAAATGCGTAACAGCTTCGGAGAAAATCAGATAGAAGGTTGGAAATTCAAGTGGAAAACTGGAACCAAATAAGGACTAATTGGGGCAAGGGCAATAAGTAGTGGTGGCAGTGCCTGAAAAAATACCATACTGATTAATGCTAATAGAAGTTAATAATTTGTCTCTAAAATGACTGAAAACGTAATGAACATACAGTAGAATCCGCTTATAATAACATCGAAGGAAAATGACAAACACGTCATACTAAGCGGGCGTCATACAAAGCATAGTATTATTTAATAAACAACATTCTTTTTTGGTTAGTTATTTTTAGTTTAATAGAGAGAAAAACTATAAATTGTATATATTTATTAACAGAAAACGAAAAATTGTAATATCAATATACACAACAAGGGTCTGAAAAATGAGTGAAAATGTTATTAGTAATCATTTGGGTCACTATGGCCGGATATGATTTCTTGAGAATCACTCATAATAAACGATATGTCATTTTAAACGGAGTCATTATATTCAAACTTTCCTATAGAGAATTTAATATGAAAACCAAACTTAACACTACAATTACTTCATATTAAGCGGTTGATCAATATAGGCGGAGTCATAATAAACGAATTCCACTGTCCCATATTGACGACAGTTAGTTTGTCACTAAATTTAGCGTAACCAACTCAGAATTTTTGAAAGTCCGAATAAGTCTGGAGATTGTAAATATACAAATGTACAAGAAAAAAGCTTATTCGTTTTGCATAGTTAAAAACTAATAGATTAATTTTATTAACTTATTTGATTAATTTACTTTCAAAAACTCTTTGGGAGCCCAATTTTTGAGCTTCCGGAGCTCTAGGTAGAAAATTAGTATAGTAACTACACTCTGTCAATAAAAGAACAATAAAGATTTTGTTTTCCATAAAATTTGAAAAATCCGGAGAAAACTTAAAATTTTCTGGAATCTCCGTACTAAAACAGGAGAGTTGGTAACCTTACGTAAACCACAATACATTATACATACCTATATAGAAGTACTGACTACTGATAGACAATGCACAATTTAAATTGGCGATCCTAGAAAATGTGTTTGGAGGAAATATCCTTACAGGTACTTAACTACGGATGGGCTGAGTTTTGGCCTACTTGCTGACCCCCCGTGAATATTAACTTATATAACGTAAAATTTAAAACCGTGAGCATTCAACGTCTCATAAAATTCAAGACGCTTTGCATAAAAAAAGTTATGCATCGTTTTCATGCAACGATACACTTTATCCAAGTCGATCCATCGATTTTTTCTCGATGAACGAAATTGTTAAATCACCTAAAAAGATTTCACTTTCTGTATGGTGAAAAATGACATACGCAGCAAGGAAGGAATTTACATGCGGTTTTAGACATTGTTTACTTTTCCTGCTTAGGTGTCTAATATACTTAGAAATATTATCAAAGTGACGTCTTTTTGAGTTATGTAAAATTATATATTTGTCGTCTTGGATTCCATCCCTAAAGGGCCGAAAGGGTTAATTGTGTACGGATAAACATAAATTACATCAAGCTACAAACTTATGAAACCTTTTCGTGTACTATTCGAATGCAAAAATACCTTTTAACTATAATTTAACGGTTGATTTATAAAATCTATCCAATTTTTTTTATGTAAACTTCCCTACATTTTATGTTTACAGATGTTTATGTTGAAACTTTGAATAAATAGTATCATTTCAAAAATAATTAGTCGTTTTTCAACCTCCGAGAAGCTTAAAAAGATTTGATACAATTGGTGAACAAGAAACAAGTGCTAAATTTTGTAATAAATTTGCAAAACATATACCAACTAATTATTAAAATGTTTCAAGTGCCGAGCAAGCAAGCAATCATTAATTTACTTGAAAAAATCTATTGTCTGTAAAGTCGGTTTACTGACGATAGTTGAACGTGACAACGTCATAAGAAAATACTGATGGAATGGTTTCATTTTACAAAAGAAAATTTTAATTTTATTGTACCTGTAATATCACAAAAAACTTTTTGACACGAAAATAACAATATTAGTAGGTGCCTAATAATTAATTACTATTTAGTTTAACATTTTTTCTTGTTTAATAATGACAAAAGCATTCAAGAGGAAATACTGATAAAACAAACCTGAGAGCAGCCGAAAAAATAAATGAGACATCGTCGAATTATGCAACTCTGATAATAATTGGACGACATTCCAAGCCACTATGTTTAAAATATGAACCATCTTTTGAAATATCCTGCAACCAGTGTGCAACTGTAATAAAATAAGCGACATAACCATATGTAGCAAAAAATACATAAAACTTTTATACCGCCTAAAATAATATTATTACTCCAGATACATATTATGTTACCAAATAAGGAATCTTTAAACCCATTATGCAATTTTGCGCAGCTTACGAGGATATATCAAGGAGGAATGTTAAAAAATAAGGAGCCAATTTATATACGACCTGAGATCAATTAAAATAACAGGAAATATAAGTTTAAATAAAGGAATATTAACCCACTAAACTCTATAATTAAAAAAATTAAACTCAAATAATTATTTAAAATCTTAATGCATTATATTAAAGAAACCAATAAAATAAAAGTCAAAGTGGCGGAATGGAGGTTCTGCATACGATGCTAATTTACTTTTGGTATAATCTATAAAATCAGACTTCAATTGACCCATGTAAGTTTAGCAGTAGTTGTTAAAACACACCCTGAACAAAAATGGTTAAAATTTGACCAATTTTTATGAACACGTGTGGAGAAACCTCCTTGGAATTGTTTTTAAATTTTTGCTATTTACCACTATTCAAGCTCCACAAATTTATAAATATTTCATTTACTCGTTACCTCTACTATTTACGAAATAAGAGTTTTCTGGTAGACGAAAAACCATCGCCGGCTTAGTAATATGACCCTGTTATTTTTAAATATCTAACTCTTAAAAATACATTATTACTAGTTAACTAACTAATCCCGTCCAAATTTGAGCAGATACATTTTAATTATGATAATCCTATATAAGCTAACTTAATGCAATCCTTTGGTTTATAGCATTTATCCCTACAACTTCATACGTGCCCATTAGGGAATGCTTTCTCGTATCGTCTTTATAGCCCTAGCACAAAGAAGACTACAGACAGGAATACAAAATAAATGGCTTGCTTAATGTAAAACGCGAGCCATAAGAATGTCACTAAGTTGTTCTCGATGGTCCGCTGCGCAGTAAGACAGTGCGCATTCAATTTACCGTATAGACAGGAAGATTTTGTGTACTTTTTGTGTTTGACAATTGAAACTGATACCCAGTCGCTCATCGTACATCGGGCCGTTGCCTTTTTTACCCTTAATAACTAATTCATTTAGAATTAATTGAGTGCAACCTATAAATGGCAAAATATTGGCATTTCCAACTGCAGCAAGTCAAAATGTCCGCGATTACACACTTGGCCCATAATTTGCGCCTCACTGCCTATTGTGTATACGCTACTTATCTCTACTAATCTTTTTATGAATGAAAAATAATAATAATTAATAATTAAAGTCAATATGTAGGCCATTCCTATCCTAATTATTATTAGTAGATTATCCAATTGTAGTGTACCTTACCGTAGTAGTAACAATTTATTTTATTGCAAAAATAATTAATGATGATGATTGCAGTAATTTTCTGATGCTCAGTCCAATCTAAAACATACTTGATCATCTCAAGCAAATTAAAACTGATTGATTAAATTACAACTACAAGCGGATGAACACAATATCCGAATAATGTAGATAATTGTCCGTAGATATCAAATTATTTGGAACGATCTCTAGTCGGAGGTCATTTCTCAGAGGTGCTCGTCAATTGCACGCCAATACAGAGTGTTTGTTGTAATTGTTGTTGATGTTGTATGTGGCGGTATCCCGCCGAAGGCTCTTTTGGTGATATACTTCGAATTAATAGACTGTTTTTCTTTTTGCACTTTATTTACACTATTTACACCAATTGTTTGATTTTCATATAAATTGATTTGATGAAGCTGAATTGTAAAGTTGAGTAAATTGTAATAATGTTTGAATATTAATTTTCAGTTTGTTTGAATTTGAATAATTGTAATGAATACGTTGGTTTTAAATTGTAATTGAATATGAATGAATAATAATGAATAATTTGAACTGTGGTCCGAGACTTAAATAGTCTGCACAAATAGGACACGCCTCTAAGTAAACAGACCCCTTGGTCAACGCTACTATTGTTGCTATGCACCCTTCAGGTACCCAGAGAAAGTCCGGCGTGACGTAGTTGGGGACTCGGACTTTCCCAACATTTGGTACCTACCTGAAGGGTGTAATAAAGAGGCCCAAAGCTATTTGCAACACAAAATTTGAAGTTATATAGAATTACAATATACAGATATATACAAAAAAAATACAAACTAAATTAACTATAAAAAAGAATATACATATATACACATCGACACCGAACACAGAGTAAAACTGATCGTTTTTCAATATCATAATAGCAGTTTATAAATTATAAACCAGACTCGAGATGCTCAATCTCATAGGTGTAAAGTAATAATCGATTGTTGTGAGACATTTACAATAGTTATAGATATTGTCTTTTAAAACTGATGATAAAACACCAAAATGGTTCTTTTTTGGTGATGCAAAAAAAAACCTGCCCTCACTAGTTTATCGAATGTTTTGATGATTTTCCTTAAAATAAATGTGAATCCAAAAACGGTTTTGTTTTCTTTGTGTCATAAATACAGAGCATCTACCACCACGTCTTCATTAGACGACGACATCGCTGAAGCAATTTTTTGAAGTTGGTTAAACAAATATACCAATGTATGTAACCAGTTTGATGTTATTATATTTGGGCTGGCCGTACAATGTAAGGATGCTTCTGTTAGAAAAATTCTGATGCTCGCCGGAAGGCACTTTACAATACATTTTGTTGTAGACACCGCACATCATCAGAATTCTGATGTATGATGATTGCCGGATGCATACCGACCGAACGTCAGAAATTTATCTAATTAGAACTCCGGAATACGCGCCCTGTATACATTTTGTACTAGATCCTGAACACATATCAAAAATTATCATTAGTTTCGAGCGGATGCCGTGTGACGCAGCATATATTCATTGTAAACAGTGAGAAAAAATGAAGGAAATTGAAGATTTCATTTCGGAAGTTGAAAAGTACTCTTGTTAATGGGATCCATTCGACTAAAACTCATCATCATAAGGTCGTCAGTCTTTGTTTTATCGTTGATTAAGTTTTTTATATAAACTATTGTCAACGGGGTGTACTAAGTACCACATGAAATAAGACACGTAGTTGTAGTGATTGTAGAAAATAACTATATTTAATTTAACTTAAATTTAATCCACTATAAACTAACTTTACAACTACAAATACCGATTAATTAAAAATGATGATAAAAATCAATAGGAATGAATTAGGATAATCGTGATTGTCTTATGGAGATGATGTTTTCTCCAGCGAGTCTATAATAGCACTGCTTTAAAATTTTATAAAATCTATGAACCTACTATCTCTAACAATAATGTATAAACATAATATTATCCTACCCCCAGGTAGGCGGTCATTGGACCTACAAGAATGCAGCCGAGGGGAATTTTGGCTATTAACAATAATAAAATTGTGATTGTACGTGACAAACACAATAGCGCACTCTTTATAATTTACCCGACTACCCCGTATACCTAACAGTCTTACGACAGGTTGGACACGCACCACCACTTTTTCCTATCTTGAGTTAATCTTCGCATTTCCCTAAAACTAGAATAACCCATATCCTTAACTATTTGCGAACAGTTATCTAATCTAGGTCTGCCTCTACCTCTTCTAATTTCCGTTTCTGCCTCTAATATGTCTCTGATTAGACCTTCATGCCTGAGAAGGTGTCCTACTAACCTATCTCGCCTATTTCGTATTGACTTCCATGGAGTCCTCTGTTCTCTTGCTCTTTCTAATACCTCTTCATTTCTAACCTTCTCTATCCACGGTATCCTCATCATTCGCCTGTAACACCACATTTCGAACGCTTCTAACCTTTTCTATTCCGCCGCGCCCACTATCCATGTTGCGCACCCATACAGCGCCGTGCTCCCAAACATACCCCCTTATCAATCTTTTTCGAATTTCTAATTTAACCGTTCACAAGCATAGAAGTGACTTCTTTTATTAAAGGCGACTCTACCCTGCGCTATCCTCTGATTTATATCCCTACTACTCCTTCCGTCCCGACTTATCTGACTTCCTAGATACCTAAAATCGGCCACTTCTTCTAATTTTTCGTCTCCTATCTTTATTTCCTTACTTTTTCTACTAAATCTATCACAATAAAATGAATTGAGATCTGGGCTGATATATTCCATAGAAATTTATCTCGATAGTGTCTCAATTACGCGTGTTTCATATAAAATTGGCTGTCTTACAATATTCTGAAATTAACAGGATGAACCCAGTATCCATGTTCTATTTTTTTTTCAGTAAAAGCAATCGTCGTCCATTGCTTTTGACTATGATGTACCAATGATATTGACGATCAGTTTTGAACAGAACGTAAACTTCCTGGATCAAATTTCTGATAGGAATGCGAGGTGGTACCGACAAGCATCAAAAACCTTCTGACAGAAAAATTCTTACAATGTGAAGCCGGTCTTAAGATTACGGTTACCGCTTAACACAATTTCTGAAAGTGCCTTAAGTTTTAGGTAGGCTAAAAGAAATAACGGGTACATTTAAGAAGCTTCAGACATTCATAGTGGAATTGATAATCACTTTTTCGCCGGCCGTTTGCGAGATTCGTTTTCTTTCATATGCCGCCGAATGTCCTTCTTAGATACGACTTTAATAATCATTTAACAACAAATGATTCTGTGAAGTCAGTACATTTTTCTTTTTCGTAACCAACTCCTACGCAATTCCGCTTTAATTTATGACAGTGTAAACTACATTTATTTATTAAGTTTGTGTGTCACAACTTACAAAATTTTACGACTTTTGACTTATGAGGACGAATGTTATACATCATTTTACTGCATTTACGAAAATAAAAGTACTGAAACTTAATCTGATGCCTTGGTTCTTTGCACTTATCCTTGATGCATACAACTTTATATATGCCAATTACGGAATACTTTCTCGAAACTTCCTTATAACCTAAGCTAAAGCCTTGGTGAATAACACTTATCCCTGGTACCAAGAAGATAGGAGCAGAAATTAGTACATAGTTCGCTTAATCTACGGCGCGAGCCGTAGGGGTGTGACCAAAGTTGTTCTCGATGGTCCGCTGCGCAGGGTATCAATTAGAGTGTAATAGTCATAGATGACGTAACAAGCTCGTTAGAGAAAGGGGATACATTCTAATCTGTAACTAGTAACTTCGTAGCATGTATTTTATTTAAGCTCCGCGCCATATGAGAAATATTACTTCAAAACATATTGCATGTATTTAAAGGTGTGTAAATTTTCGAAAACTAAATACTCGATTGATTTTATACGTTTCCTTCAACCGAAATTAATCGCATCTATATGTTAAAATGGGTTTTTAGTCTGTAGGCGCTCCCACCAGGAGTGAATCTGACGCTACCCCTCTTTTGGGGGAAGTCTTTAGAAGATTTCCCCTTCTCGAGGTTAAACTAAAAAGAAAAAAACCCGTAGCTGATTCGAATTAATTAGTATTCGTGGAATAATCCAACGAGCCAACTTATGATTTTGCTAACCAAAAAGAGTTTACGTATTACGTATATACATACGTATTTTGAAACTGCAAATAAAAAATAATATACAGCAAAAATAACTTCTTTGCTGATTATTCTTGCCGATAAAACATTAAATACTGGATCATTTTATGTAATTATTTCAATTTTTTACCACTTATGGTATAGAAACAATAAACCTTACATTTTCTCTGATCAGATAGGACAACGTAAAATACTTAAAACCGCTCTAATTTCAACCTTCAAGAAATGAATGCACATCAGACAGATGTAACAATTTTATAAATATGATTTAGTGGAGTAAACTTTCATATTATACGTTCATACGTAGATCATCCGAATATCCGCAACTGCTTTGGCCAAATGTCCACGTAACAACTGCCCACATGTGGACTACAATCTAAGTGAATTAAAGGTAATAATTCCTGAAACAAATTGCGTTGCGTATATGAGCGAGAAATGACAAGAAAGGAAGGTAAATCGCTTCGAATCGCATCACGGTGTTTATGATTACTCAATAAAATCTTAAAAGATTGTACGAGGGTTACTAAAAATGTTTTCGATACTACTCTGACGCTAGTAGCTGGCGGAAATTTTAAAATGGTGTGGATGCGTAGGGGCAAAAGTAGGCAGTTTTAGTTATGACAATTGCAACCCTCTTTCTTCAGTATTCCTATCAGGGGCGTCGATTAAATATTTAAAAATCAGGGATCAGTTTAGAAAATTAACTTATTCGGTTGATTTTCTTGTTGTAGTTATTTAAAGTTTATATAAAAAAAATAGGAACAACAATTTAGTTGTTTATAGTTATAACGTGATTTATTTAAATGTTACGTTAGATAAGAAAAGGTTAGAAGCCTTCGAAATGTGGTGTTATAGGCGAATGATGAGGATAACGTGGATAGAAAAGGTTAGAAATGAAGAGGTATTAGAAAGAATAGGAGAACAGAGGACTCTATGGCAGTCAATAAAAAATAGGCGAGATAGATTGGTAGGACACCTTCTCAGGCATGAAGGTCTAGTCAGAGACATATTAAGAGGCGGAAACAGGAGTTAGGAGGGGTAGAGGTAGACCTAGATTAGATTACTGTTCGCAAATAGTTAAGGATGTGGGTTGCTCTAGTTTAGCTCAGAATAGGAAAGAGTGGAGGTACGTGTCCAACCAGTCTTAGGACTGACGACCTTATGATGTTAAATAATGAACAAGTAATAGACATACAAACAGAAGAACTAATTGTTAATGTCGGTGACAGTGATATTGATTCAGATGAGGACAGTGAATGTAAAAACTAACTATAAAACAAACAAAAGTATTAGGTTAATTTTTTTTTTTGTATTATGTTTCAATATATTTTACAATAGATTACGGCTACTGAAAACTTATTTGTGTGACGGTTCCGAGTGATTTACCCAAGTACCTGCGCAACCACTCGCCAGCTTCGTTCGTGCGACCTGTACTTGCTGTTTCAAATGCCAAAATGTGGTTCGGACCACTAAAGTATCCCCTTCGGTACAAATCTATTATACACTACTTTCATCAGTTCAACCAATTAATACGAAGAATAGAAATATTTATGTCCGTCTTAACATCTTCATCATTACTAGGCCTTCAGGCTAGTTATTGCTTGGATACGCAGCTTCACTTGTTTCTATTATGAGTCAATCTTCTACATCTCTAACATCTTGCGAATGGTAATCTAATCTAGGCCTACCTATCTCGCTTATTATGTACTGACTTCCATAGCAGCCTCTGTTTTTTTACTCTTTTTAATCCCTATTCATTTCTAACCTTCCCTAATTACGGATTGTTTAACATTCTCTAATAACATCACATCTGAAACGCTTCTTGCGTTTTCTTTGCTCAACTACGTCCATGGTCGTTCTCCTAAATGGCCCCTTAGTTGATGATGTCTCTCCAAAGGATCCCCGGTACGGGCGACGGTGGTAAGAATGTAAAATATCCACTAGACCCAACCATTTTCCTGCTACAGTTGTGGATGAAACTTATTTCAACCGAAGGGATACTCAGGAAGCTGAGTTGGCTATCAAACGTACATTAATTGAAAGTCAGCCACTTAATCTGCTTCATTGATTGGCTGAAGGTGGAGGAAGGAGGAGAAGGAGTCAGACCCTCGCGTTACACTTTCGTTAAGCAGAAGGTGGGGGACTAATTTTGTTGAACGTGACAACGTCATAAGAAAATACTGATGGAATGGTTTCATTTTTCAAAAGAAAATTTTAATTTTATTTGTTTGATAGATATTTTGTATGGATATAGAGAAGGAGGTAAATGGAAATGTATTATTGTATAGCAGCTGTCCACGCGATCGCATCGCTCACTCAAGTAGGAGAGAGACAGATGTCGAACGCTGCCGAACGCGGAGGCCGATTGTGCCTCTTTGGCGCTCGTTCCGCGCTCTCGCTTGCACTTCAAGCCTTAAATGGAACGCCTCAGAGCGAGGTAACGCCGCATGAATCATGTTTATTCGTGCGTGCAGCCGGCTCCATCGAATTATAAGACGTTGTCACGTCAAAAGAAAAAATTGTTTAAAGTGCTTTCCAAACCTTATTTCCGAAGACAGATACCGCTTAAGAAGTTTGACAAAAAATACGTAAACATGGCATGATCCGAATTTCATTATATTCGCAGATTTAGCAAGGCCTAATTTGCACTTGACCGATTATTTTTTGTTACAGAATGACACCGAACGTGAACTTTTCAAGCAATCCTCGTACGTAGATGGCTACCTATATGTGTTATGCATGCGGCCGAGTCGGCATCATCAAGGAAGCCATCACCAGGTCATCCATCACAAGGCACTTGCAGCAGCACCGGCAGTAGTAAAAGAAGAAACTGTAAACGAAGGCGGGAGCGCGGGATCCCAGCGATCGCACAAGGAGTCTTGTGATCGGCATCACCCACTTTCGGCAAACTAGATCATTGTCTCAAGGTGAGTGAAGTGCATTAGGTACTTAACCACGACGATACGTTGGCATGTACCGTACCTACGTATGTACATGCAAACAGCGGCACATTGCGTTCGATCATTACCCAATCATCCCCCTTCTCTATCTCTTTTTCTACAACCATATCATCTTCTCATGGCAGTCGAAAGGCAACAAACACATACAAACTAGCACTTCTTGCTCTGCTTCTCGCATTTTCTCCGCGTGAGAGAATTATTATTGTTGTTGTTATAATTATAGGTATACCTAGTACTTATTTACTGTTTGTGCACGGACATTATCTTTTCGTTATCAGCAGCCCATCTATCTATGTAAAATGAGGTTCCCACCGGCACTTCTCATAAATTTGGTAAGTTTCTTCCTTCCTCATCAGTCAAATGTATTATTTATTCATTTCTATTATGTGAAGAAGCGTACGTCAGGTGCACTTTATTATAACTTCACGGGGAGTTCATTTACAACGGTCAAGTTGTGGAGATTTCAGTTATATAATTATTTACGGTACAATTTATATTTGAGGCTAAAAAGTATCTCAAGAGATTGTAACGGTTGCGGTTTTGTGTAAAAACGTTAAACAATGTTATTCATGTATGTAGGATATTTATCCATGATAAGGAAGTTACTCGTATATATCCCATTGTAGTCCTTGTGAAAATGCCTCAGTGTATTATTACTGTAGATCATGTAATTGCTCCAAAATAAACACGGTAATTTGTGATTCCTGCTTTTATAATGCAAGAATGTAAGTAGTAGCTGTTGTATCGATGTGAGATAGAATATTCACATGAGGAAAAGGAATCTTTACATTCCCAGACGATCCCTAAAAGTCAAATGCAGAAACGAATTTATAAATTATTTAATTGAGTCGTACATTATCCTTTCAAAATTTTACAAAAATCTTGTATGTTCTTTCGCAAACTCTCTTTATCGTATCACTTTAAAAATCCTGCCATGCCTCAAAATAATGAATGAATGTTGACGTGTTTATTTAATTTCAGTTAATTAATCTCCTAATTTAAAGATTTTGTAGGGACTTTTCGCATATAAATGTCTTGTTGTCAACCTTCTTAGTGTCTTATAATGATATTTCAATGCTCACATATGTATGTGTATATGACACAATTAATCAACTCGAAAGATTGATATAATCATTGACACAATTTCAGTAAATTTTGTTATGTTATCATTTATGAGGAATCATATTGCAAGTGTACAAGGTGTTAAAAATAAGGTACAGCAAGGTCTTTTGCGATGGGGCCAAAAATTGGTTTTTAATTATTGTTTTCTCAATTTTCGCAATAGAAGCAAAATAAATTTTGGCAAACAGGGCCTTCTTGTTAATCATCTGCTATTATTACAAAGGGTGAAATTAGCAACCCCTATTTTACTATTTCACTACAACTTTTTACGAGTTGGAATTGCATTGTAAAAGAATATGGACTCACAACCTCGCTTTATTTACAAAATTTTATGATCCATTTTTTTTTGTGGAACCATTCGCTTTTCAATAACAAAAAATATAATATTCACAACCTATGTATTCATCCTGGACTCAAAATAAATATTTAATTAAAAGAAAAGAATGTTTCAACAATCATATAATAAAAAACAACTCGATAATTGTTTTGACCTATTCAGTCATTTTCAAGAATACAAAAAATGTAAAAAATTTGGTCCCCACCATTGGAGAGGCACAAATATAATTTATGGAAGCGTTTCCGGACGTACCTTTGTACGAAACTTTTTTTTATTTTGAGATCTTGAATTTATATTTTAAATGTAAGTAGAAAAATCTTTAACTATTATCATCCAATAGATATATTCATAAGAATATTTATTTTAATTTTAATGGTTCAGTGTTTTGTCAAGGTCAGCTAATGTGAGATTGTTTTAAGACGAAGATGAAATTTCAATCCGTAATAAGTAACTCTTGTTTCCGACCTTTTACGCAGTCGAATACGATTTTTTGTTTTAGTTGCATTTACAGTATAGAATAACTAACTTTATAACTAATTTTAATCTAGCATAGTAAACGAATCTCTAAAACACCGTGAAAACCCCTATCATGTTCGGTTATTATGGTTATTGAATATTAAAGGGATAAAACAAACGAGATATTTATTAACAATAGACGACCCCATTGGTGTTTCTCACCGGAAGAGGAAAACCAATCCTAAGCCACGATTATGAAGCTCATATATATGAAGCACAATTCAGATACTACAGGTCGTGAAAGCCTGATTAGCCTTTTGATCAAAACACAGGAGTGTCACCACCTAGTACTTACCTAGTCTATTATGTAGTTGGACAATCCTATATTTATGAATAAGGATAAAGAATAATATTTATTTAAATTAAATATACAAAGAATTTCAAAAAGTATCAATGTGAAGTAGAAGGATTGCCAATCATTTTTAATAATATACTATCTCGCAGCTTTTCTTATATACATAATCCTTTCTAATACGAACTTACTTGTCTTGCCAAATATGTAGTTTCTGTTATAGATGTTGTCTGTTAACACCATTCATTACATTCTCGTCAATTGTATTAAAACTATGACTATGAGTTAATAATTCTAAAAAGCTCCTTTGGATAAACACTTCTATAATACGAGGGTGGATTGATAAGTTTCCGGCCTAACCAAGAGATGACGCCACTAGGCCTACCTTGAGGTGACATTCTATAGTACCATCCTTGGATAGCTTGTAGCTATAGTTTCAGCCCGATCTCCTTGCTAGTGTAGGTTTGACAGC
>NW_020438950.1:480343-500006 GCF_000699045.2 Agrilus planipennis
CTTACTATCGTATCATATAAATATTTACAGATACACAGAACATCTAACATCCTAATCCAAATTTGAAATTTATGTTTATTTAAAGTATTAACCTATAATTGGAAACGAAAGTTTTCGGCTCGTTCACCAAATATGGTCTAATGTTTTCTGAATTTTTATATGATACGATAGTAAGAGTAATTTGAAGTAAATGAATTTGACCTTTGGCTAAATAGATGTGCCCTCGTATATTATATGAACCCTGTCTTACCGAAGTGTTAGCTTAATTAACGAAAATATTTAGAAATGATGTAAAATTAAAATAATGCAACTTTATATAAACACTAAGCTGTAACCGCGGCTTTACCCGCTTGGAAACCAGTTTGTGACTCTAAGGGACATCATCAGTGGATTTCGTGTTGATGTAGATAATAATATTATCATTTGCTTCACCATTATCATCTCTTTCTATATTCAGTCAATCTTTGCAAATCTCAAACACTAGAGCAACCTTCATCTCCAATTCTTTGCGAACAATAATCTCCAGTCTACCTTTACCCTTTTTAACTGCTTCTAATATATCTCTAACTACCCCTTCATGCCCGATGCCTGGTCATATAAATTTACAATGAAAAATTTTATATTGCAGTAGAGGTAGTATATCGCCATCTAGTGGGTATTTGCTGCTAAGAAGTATATTATGCATTAGGCAAGGCCTTACTAAGATATCAGCTCGCCTAACTGAATCATATTGTATACGTGATAAATATTTTAATAAGAACCTTTATTTTAAGTTCTTAGTCACAAATTAATCGGAACTACTAGACGCGGATCGCAATTTCGATCTCGTCAGCGCGCCATAAACAGTCTCAATAAATAACTTCCCAAACCGATGAAGCTCCTAAAAATCTAGTTTGTATAGGTAATATCCAAGCATAAGCAGTAATCGCCATCTAAAGGGTATTTACTGCTACTGAAGTATTTCATACGTTACACAAGGCATTTAAAGAAAATTGTTAAATAAAAGAAGAAAATATTTCGCACCATGTTTAAATCGTATAGTCAATAATCCGAAGAATCGCTAAACACACATCTTACTATCTTGGTGACTTCCATACGCAAGGAGTTGGAGAAAGAGGTTGGAGAAATAGGTACTCTTTCCAACACTTCTTCCTTGTTCATCCACGGTATTTTCATTATCCTGCTATAACTCTACATCTTTCTTTTTTTGGTAGCTGAGGAAACAAAATTCGAATGAAACTGACATAAAGATCAAGGGCTTTTGCTTCTAAACAATAACGACCGCTTGGGCTGATCTGCAGCTGAGCCACACTCAAGTGGTCAAAGAGCCACGTATGGCTCACGGACCACGGTTTGCCGACCACTGTTCTAGACCATAAAGAAATGGTATATTTCTGTTTCAATCCTATATCAACAGGAACAAACGTCTTGCTGCAGAAAAAAGACTTGTACTTGACAATTTTCCATACAAATATTTCCTTTAGTAATTTTTTTTTCAAACTTCAATAAATCATAAAAGAATTACTGTTGTCGTAGTAGACACATACATATATTCATCCCTGAAAATTACATGAGTAATCTTTGACCTTATTATTTTCAAATTTGAAAAGTCCAACTAACTATCGCAGATGCTTCAAATGGAATAATATTTTCTAAAGCGGTGAATCGTAAAGACAATAAAGGTCACATCGCATCAATGAACTTTTAATTTAAATCAAAGTAAGAAAAGGTGCAAAGTCAGTTTCACATTCGCGACCGTACTTTATCTTCCATTTGTGTTGAAAGTAAAAGGAAGAAAGAAAAAGAATGTCCTTGCTCGGAGATGTGGATGATAGGAAACAAATGTTCCGCGCGTCAGTATCCTTGTTTTACATGTTCAGCTTTAGGCACTTCGCGGCCCAAACTTGCAACAGATTATTAAGAGCAATCACGTAGAACGATTTACTCACAATAACCTTCGTGTCAAGCACTGTTGAAGTGTCATCTGATTTTGATTAATCTCCAACGTTTACAACGATACTTAAGTCGAGTCGATTTATCGGTACCGAAAGGAGAATTGCCGAACGTTTTCTTTTTTTTTGTGGGTACTAAGTGACATGGTGACCTCCAAATAAAGCACGCGACAGCAATATCACAAAAGCATACCAACTCGATTGGTAGCAAAAATCGTCTTCTTTCCGGATGTTAACAATCTTTTTTGCTGTATTTTATTGGTGGATTAATGCCAAAATTTCATTTAGGTGAAATGACAATAAATGTTGTAGTTACTAGTCAACGGTTACTACCTTTATATTGACAACAGTAAATACAGTAATAATAATGGAGTTGAAATTTTTTTTATTAATATTCTCGATAAACTTGACGGCATTTTTCAATAATTGGAAAAAATTTCAATTTCATTTTCTCCTCAGTATTTCTGTGCTTTATGCAACTTTTGTAAACAAAAAATACAACGTGTAATTATACAACACGCTACTGAAGTGAAACTTCTTCAAACACACAAACATACCGGGATAGGGGTTAAGGAATTGGTTTAATGGTATTATTTGTACATTATGCTTCGCACGGGTGCAATGCTGATACTAAGTTTACTATCGAATGTCTTTATATACAACAATCACAGCTTTTTTGTCATTAGACAATACAACCGCTCTAACCGCTATGTCCCTGCATTTTAAATCTGTAAAATCTTCGAAAATATTCATTTAAATTACATGCTGTATAGGGCCATATTGATGTATATTAAATGCACAATGTAATTAAAAGTACTTAATTGGATAAGGATTAATGCTGTATTGCTTAAAATCGCTTCGTAAATAAGCCATTATTTCTCGTAAAAAGTAAAGGATAAAAAAAGGTTATTGTGGGTTATCTCTAAGAGATAGACATACACCATCGCGGACTTTTTTGTAGACCTTTTTAAGGTGTACATTACTGTAGTATATTATTTTGATCTATCTCGTAGGGTTCCAGCCAGCGTTTGCAATGTAAGCGCAAAAAAATGTGTTTATTTACGACATCATATTACAAACCTCTAAAATTGTCAGTGTTTCTCTACTATATTATGCATGTATTATACATGTAAACCTTCCTCTTGAATTACTCTATCTATTTAAAAAAACCGTATTAAAATTCGTTGCGTATATGGCTTTAAAGATCTAAGCATACTAGGGACAGACAGCGGGGGAAATGCGTTGCATGATTTCGTTACATAGCAACTCACATGAAACGAACTTACTCTACCGTGCGTAAAGAAGTTTCACTTCAAAAAGAAAAGTATATAGTCGAGATTAGATATCAACCCACAAACACCTTCATTAGAGGTAATAGCTTAGCAGCTGCGATACAGTCAGAATGTGCCCAAAAACATGCAATATTCCATGTAAGAAATCACAACAGGAGTGAGCTTGGTCTGAGCTTGTCCAATATATCCCATGCAGAAAATCACAACAGGGTTAAGGTTGGTCCGAGCTTGACCCAAGATTGTCCAAACATGTTAAATGCCTGGTTTGTTACTTCGACCCAAGCCAGGTCGACAAACTAGTGCCAATATCAATGAACAAAATTAATCCGATCAGGCAGCTAATGTTACGTCAAGATACAGTGTTAATCTTATCTGCGTTTAAAATTTTTGAAACGTTTCGCGATATTAATTCGTTGCAAGATTATTGAATTTTATGGAGTTAGATTATTGATTATTAAAATTTTAATAAAATACTTTAGTAATTTTTTTTAATGTAAGTAAACATTTTATAAAATTTATTTGTAGGAAATTCGTATTTTATTGAACATTACTCATGATCAGGAGTATTTGGAATTTTGATTCACGCTCGATACTGTACTGATTAACCAATACTTTGTTGGTCAATATTGGGCGGCATAACTTGGCAAAACATCATTGTGACGAACTTTGGCACTAGAAGATTGTCCAAACATTGCTCCAATCGAATATTAACAAACGTATACTTGGTTGCCTAATACCGGACTCAACTGGCGAAACGTTAAACGTTAACGCCACTTGAAGATTGACCGAACTATGAATAGCCAATCTGAACTATAGTAGTTTAGGTAATAAACATCTTCAGAGGCAGTTGTAATGTTATTTATTCTGAGCTTTGCAAACTATCATCTTAGTTCATCATAATTGGAATATGGAATAAGGACATTTTATGCGCATCTGACGGTATTAAAAATAATAAATAAACTAGAGAGCACTTTAAAATCAAGCAATCATATGTACAATAATCATACATTAACGAACGATAACTTAAATTGTGGCCTTCAGGATCCCTTATTTTTATTTTTTGTTTTAAATTTCTGTTTCCTCGTACGATAACTTTTAGGATAATACATTCAGCGTCATTATTCTTGTGCTTACTAAATATTTCTTAGACTTATCTCATAAAATACTAAAAGCAAAAGAGTTTCACAAAAGGAAGTAATAAAGAACGTCTGAACTACTTAGCAGTCTGCACTAAGACTTATATATAACGTATATAGGGACATAATGCTTTGTTGGACAATTACGAATATAGATGTATGCCTATAAGGAAGTCACGACTACATACTCCTTAAACTCAAAGGTTAATAATTCAACGTTATTACTCTGCAACTTGCCACAGAAAAATGCACCACTGTCAAGACCGAATACGGTCACAACTACATACTAGAAATAACAAAAAAGTCACCCGTAGAATAGTGTTATCGTTCACCTATAAAATGGAAGCGGTATTGGCCAAACAGTATTGTATGAAAATAAATAAAAGTAAAATAAAAATACTGGTATGCAAGGGAAAAAACAATAAGGAAAGAGCGATTATAAAGATAGGATACGAAAAATTAGAAGAAGTGGCTGATTTTAGGTATCTACACTGCAAATGCTAAGTGTGTTATTCGACATACAGACACGTGTTACTGTAACTCACATGAACGTGTAACTTGTTCTTAGTGCGTTAAATTACTATAAATAAGCGTGTTCGTATGTTACTTCAACACATGTAATATTTAGAAATCTGTGTTGAATGTATAACACACTTTTCGAACTCCGTAAGAGCAACACACATATTTTAAGAAAACGTGCTACAGCGATACGTGTAATAGTATTTAACACACTTCAAAGTNAAGGAGTGTAGGGGTATAAAGCAGAGGATAGCATAGGGTCGAATCGCCTTCAATTAAAAGAAGTTACTTCTATGCTGACAAACGATTCATTTAAAAATTTGAAAAAGATTGTTAAAAGTGTATGCTTGCAGCGCGGCGCTGTACAGATGCGAAACAAGTAAAGGTTAGAAGTTCGAAATGTGGAGTTACAGGCGAATGATGAGGATACCGTGGATAGGAAAGGTTAGAAATGAAGAGGTATAATTAACAATAGGAGAACAGAGGACGCTATTGAAGTCAATAAAAAATAGGTGAGATAGGATACCTTCTCAGGCATGAAGGTCTAGTCAGAGACATATTGGAGGCAGAAACAGGAGTTAAGAAGAGTAGAGGTAGACCTAGATTAGATGTTGGGATGTTCTAGTTTTAGAGAAATGCGAAGATTAGCTCAGGATATGAAGGAGTGGAGGTGTGTGTTCATCATTCATAGGACTGACGACTTTATGATGATGACCTATACCAAATTATTATACCAAAAAGAGCACATTAAACGAAGAATTATTAAAAAAAAGCAGCACCACAACTTACAATTAAGCACAGTACCTACTCGCTACATGGCGCTTATTCTATTGCTGATTGGGTTATTAGAAAAAAGGATTTCCCGATGTCTAAAAGCATAAGCTTAGGTTAAGTTAAAGTTCGAATAGGTTTCTTTGTTTAGCATGTGCGAAAAGATATAGAAATGTTTTTCGCATGATAATAACCGTGATTCTGTACCGAGTACCCGGCAAAACCAATACGGTTAATGGTTCATGTTTTCCTTTAGGCGGCCTTTCTACTAAATGCCGCCCTCACCACCGTTGTCAACCACATACCTATAAGTCCCGATAAAAAACTCGTTTAAACACTAACTAATGAAATTTTAATTCTTGGTTAGGACGAGAAATTAATTCTTTTAGTACAAACTTACGAGTTATACAATTTGAAATAAAAAGATTATAGTGACTATAATGTAAATGACAAAATATGGAATAAGGTTTTGTTTTCCCGCTTTTACTGTTTCCTTTTTCTTTTCCATCGCCCCATCTTCTTCCAAAATATAAGAGTAATGAGTAATTACTCTTAGATTAGTAAGAGAATATTTTTTAAATATCGCGACGAAAACGTGCTAAACATTGCCGATGAACTGACGATCATTGTTGTATAATACATTGTGAGAATCAAGCTTTACTCAGCACTGGCGGTAACCCGGCGTCATTATCCGGTACCACGCCGGATCCTTGCGAATCCACATCACGTATCCGGTCCGTCCCTACCTTTAAGGCGGGGGGACATTGGCACTTTTTTTGTCAATGTGTACACACATACACAAAGAGTGCCCCCCCTTCATACATAGTGTGGTTTTTGTCTAGAACTTTAATGCTCAAATCCGCTCATGTTTGCGAAACATTTCTCCAATTAAATCGAAAATTAATCATTAGCAGAGTCTACATTTGAAAATAAAAATCCGAAAAAGTCAATGCCTTGTCTAGACACAAGGAAGTTATAAATACTTAGTCGACAATTATTTAATCACTAGAACAAAATAAAAAGTTACAGTGAATATAGTTATCTTATTTACTGGTATATTCGATTAATTTCCTCTCACACGGACTTCACTCGTTCATTAACAAATAATCATATCGATAATGTACAAAAATCATTTTACAGTTGACTAACAATTTCATAATGGTTATTTACAGGCCATTAATTGATATGTAATTAATAGAAAACTAATGCGACAATTGTGGTGATTGGTAAGTACCATGTGGTTACCGACACTGTTGAATTGAATGCCAGACACTAATTGCTGGCGAGACGGAAAAAATAAGTTCTATAATAACTACTCATTGTAGCACTACATAGATTTGCATGAATTGCAACCATTTAATGTTGGATAATAAAAGCGACATTATGACATTGGCACACTTGTTCACGCACATGTACTACCTGATATTAAGTATCATTGTTATTGTTTGTTAATGCCAAATTATGTGAAAACTTAATTATTATTTCTTGACAGGAAATAAGTCACAAGTACAGAAGTGATATTATCCAAATACTTAAGACGTAAGTTAGGAAAATGGAGCTGTACTTTAAAAGAGTGAAAATTTATAAAGTTGTTGAATTGATTATTTACTAATAATCTAACGCGCATAACAAGCACGTATGAGATAATCAATCATTGATTATCAAAGACTCTTGAGTACGCCTGCAGGTATGGACCGATTGATGGTCGGCAATCTTCATATTAAATACGCGAAGAGTAATAAATCATACCCTGAGTGACGCAAATTTACCTACAATAGGAGTTACGTTTTTTTTTTTTTTGTTTGTTGTTGATAAAAATGAACACTGTTCAGTAGAAATCGATACTAATATAACTAGGTCTCTATACGAAAGCCGGAGTAAATTGGTTACCATATGGATAGGCGATCAGTGATATAAATAAGTAGTAGTCTAAGTGTCTAGTAGTTTAAATATCAGAATTTGATTGTTTGTTGGCGTTAAATTAAATCAATAAATATAAAAAATATTCCATTAAATGTGGTTTTTATAAGATAATTTGCATTTGTATAAAACAATGTTTACCAAGTGATAAAAGTCTTAACTTCTATTAATTCGCAAATAGTGCAAGCTAGTATTCAAAGTCTTATTTTGTGATATTCTTACGAACAAAGGTCCTTTTTTGCATTGGATTCGTTGCCCTACAATTTTAAATATAATAACTTTTTTGCCTTTTATGGGAAAATCATCCCAGAAAAAAGAATAAACAGTTACTGAACTTTACAAATGTCCAGTTTTGAAATACCCATATATTTGTCATTAATTAGCATGTTTTGCCAAGTACTAAATGTGAACTTCCTGTAAATTATTAGTGCCGTTTAAAACTTGCTAATTTATATTTGAGATAACGTAGATATATGTCTTCTAACTAGTATCCGGCTCCGTTTTTTATTTTCAAAAGACGGATTGAGATTTTATTCGCACAAAGTTTACTGAACAGTCTTTTTTTTATAAGTGATGTATAATTAAATACCGTATCACTGTTATTTCAGGTAACCACACTAATTACCACCCTAATTATTCACAGTAGAGCAGTGCTGGCTGCTTATAATGAGGTAGGTAAACCTAAATGAAAACAGCTTTCAATTAATTTTACCACTTGAAATAACAGCACTTAAATACCAATAAATTTCCCATATTCGTTCAGTATCTTATACTTATAATGGTTTTCGTTTAAAGGCCAAATATTCTTTCAAATATGCAGTAGAAGCTCCTACATATAATGTTGTAAACCACCACTGGGAGGAACGCCATGGAAATCATGTAAGGGGTGGATACGGCCTTCTGGATCCAGACGGCAGAGTGAGGGTGGTGGAATACCAAGTTGATGGACAAAAAGGATTTCAAGCAGTCGTTAGATATCGGCCACCGCCAGGTATGTTAATTAATTAAGACCAGAGTTGTCTTTCCTTCCAATGTAGCTCACGTTTGAATAAGGTCTCAAAATTAATCAACACATCAATATTTTCACATATGCTATCCTAGAAGTGGCTGATTTTAGGTATCTAGGAAGTCAGATAAGTCGGGACGAAAGGAGTAGTAAGGATATAAAACAGAGGTAGCGCAAGGCTGAATCGCCTTCAATAAAAAGAAGTCACTTCTATGCTCGCGAACGGTTAATTTAGAAATTCGAAAAAGGTTGTTAAAGGTGTATGTTTGAAGCGCGGCGTTGTACGGGTGCGAAACATGGTCAGTGGGCGCGGCGGAAAAGAATAGGTTACAAGCCTTCGAAATGTGGTGTTACAGGCAAATGATGAGGATATCGTGGGTAGAAAAGGTTAGAAATGAAGAGGTATTAGAAAGAATAGGAGAACAGAGGACTCTATGGAAGTCAANTGCATTTCGAATTGAAATTAGAATCCGTCTAATTTTGTATTCCATTTTAAAATACAGAAGTTACACAAACACCTAACACCAGTTTTGTAATAATCTGAACGAAATTTAAAATATATTCCAAAATCCAACCGGTCTACCGTACATTCTAAACTTGTTACACGTACACCGTTATCATTCATCTGCTTAATTAAATTTTAACGGCCATTAAACGCCTACAAAACTTACTCAAAATTAGTCATTATTATATAACTGCAACTTTTGCCAAGTGAACTAATTTAGTAATATTATTGTACACTGCACTATCTTACACGCATCTACAGAAAGAAAAAGAAGTAATCTAAAACGAAGATGTATATTAATTGATTGCTTGTATTTAACAGAAACAATTTATAGTTGCGTTTTTGAAAGTTAGGTAATCAATAAATAATTGAAAGACATATACGTCACGTATTCTATTTTTCATCATATTACAACTCATTATCATAGGGTCGTCAGTCCTAAGACTGGTTGGACACGTACCTCCACTCTTTTCTATCCTGAGCTAAACTTCGCATTTTCCTAAAACTAGAACAACCCACATCCCACATCTATTTGCGAACAGTAATCTAATTTAGGTCTACCTCTACCCCTGCTAATTCCTGTTTCTGCCTCTAATATGTCTCTGACTAGACCTTCATGCCTCAGAAGGTGTCCTACTAACCTAACTCGCCTATTTTTTATTGACTTCGATAGAGACCTCTGTTCTCCTATTCTTTCCAATACCTCTTCATTTCCAACCTTTTCTACCGACGTTATCCTCATCATTCGCCTATAACACCACATTTCTTTTCCGCCGCGCCCACTGACCATGTTTCGCACCCGTACAACGCCGCGCTCCAAACATACACCTTTAACAACCTTTTTCGAATTTCTAAATTAACCGTTCGCGAGCATAGATGTGACTGCTTTTTATTAAAGGCATATTGCAACTACTCAAAAAATTTTTACCTAATATCTGCTTTTTCATGGCAAATTATTTGTTACAGCTCCATTAATTCGTGGTCACCTACGCTTCCCATGGGAATATCAGAAACCTGTGTGGTTTGCCAAACCAGTCAGCCTCATTACATCGGATTTATTCAAATCGTCATTGCCTTATCCCTATTTTCGAAATTAAAACGACTAATTACCAATTAATTTAAGAAGTGTTACGAATAAAAATTAGTTCCCTAAAATAGACTGTCGTTATTAAAATATGGTAAAAAAGATAACTGGATGATGATGTGTGGTATGAGAAAATGGGAAAATGTAGGTATAACTTATTAATGAATACAGGGACGAAATTATCATCTACCTTTGATAAAGGGTATTGTAAAAAATGTGCTTATTAAGAGCGTGTAAATATTATTTTTTTTAAACTACCTCTTCTGGAAAGAGTGGAGGTACGTGTCCAAGCAGTCTTAGGACCGACGACCTTATGGTGACGAGTTGCAATATGAAAATAGAATACGTGACGTATGTCTTTCAATTATTTATTGATTACCTAACTTTCAAAAACGCAACTATAAATTGTTTTTGTTAAATACAAGCAACATACACCTTATGTTTGCAGCGCGGCGGTGTACGGGTGTAAAACATTGACGGTAGGCGCTGCGGAAAAGAAAAGGTTACCGGGGAATGATGAGGATACCGTGGATAGAGGAGGTTCGAAATAAAGGGGTATTAGAAAGAATAGGAAAGAGAGCAGAGGTCTCTATAGTAGTCAATAAGAAATAGGCGAGATAGGTTGTTAGGACACCTTCTCAGGCATGAAGGTCTAGTCATACACATATTAGAGGCAGAAACGGGAGTAAGGAGGAGTAGAGGTAGGCCTAGATTAAATTACTGTTCGCAAATATTTAAGGATGTGGGTTGTTCTATTTTTAGGGAAATGCGAAGTGGTGACCAACCAGTTTTAGAACTGAAGACCTTATGATGATGATCCTATCCTCAAATTCCAAAAGAAATGCAATTTTATGAACATTAGTACATGCTTTAGTCTATCTTCTGAAAGTTTATCACAATTTTTGTTATTTATTTATGGTGTACAAACCTAACCTACCCCAAACCACTAACTATTACCCAACTTTGTTTGCAATCTTCGACCCATCAAAATATTTCAAATGATTCGATCTATAGAAATAATTTCTATTTAATTTACTGTATGAGTTTTTACAGATAGTTGTCAAAAAGCTTTTAAACAAGCATCACAGATTTTTCAATTTTTTCTTAATCTATCGTCAAATTGCCGAGAACGACAGACGTAAGAAGCGCTGAAACATACGATACTACAAATAAGAAAACCAAAACCTTAGAATCACTATTCAATTCAGTTTCTAATGTATAATATTTACAATAACTTAATGATAGAATGGAGCGCGGAGGGGAAAAATGTATTAACCTAAATATGTATTAGTATCTACCTAATCCGGTTACTATATTGTAAAGATTGTTTTTTTATATTATGAAGGTATTCATTCCTTTCAGTTTTAGTTACATAACGTATAATATGCACGACCCGTCCGCTTGTACGTCCGTCCGTCTAAACTATCATTTTCATAACCCACATCCATGCAGACTTGTATTGGCATAATGTTTCAGAATCTATCGATAGTATACGTATTCAAACAACATTTATCGGGTCTCTTTCCATCTTTTTCTCTTTATTTGCGTTATGCGGCTTGCATGTAGGTGTTGCAGAACTGCAGCACACCCTATTTTCACTACATGTTGTGAATAAAGTTTAATATAATACGTCCTTTTTGGTATTGAAAATACTACTTGGGTTGTTTATATGGGACCCATCTCATAAAAAATAAAGTCGTCGAGCGACTGACGGTCGATTAATGGATTAATGGGGTCGACGGTCGAAGTTTGGTAAGTCTCTTACTCTAGTTCGCAAGTAAAGCATAAAAGGATAAATATTCGACGATTGAATAATGTCGATGCGTTGCATCTAATAACGTTGCGATCTTTCGTTTTGGTTATGTGAATTCGTTTAATGTACGTTGTTAGTTTGATTAATTGAAATTTCTGAAAAGGACATTTAATTGCCACTATGGCACTGGTTTGGGCCGAAACTGGTTCGAAAAAAATTTTTCTTCTTATGGTCAGATTTTTTACATTTTAGACAGTAGCACAGTTAAGGCCGTCTGGAAGTTTTTTGTCTAAAACTAGCGTCTCGTTTCTATTACTATCTTAATATTTCCATGTAAAAGAGAAAATAATTTTAAACGAGAAATTTCATCTGTTTAAAATTTTTATTTTACACTAATCAAAAANTCAGTATTCCTATCAGGGGCGTAGATTAAATATTTAAAAATAGGGATCAGTGAGCAAGTAATAGACAGACAAACAGAAGAACTAATTGTTGATGTTGGTGACAATGATACAGATTCCCATGATGACAGTGAATGTGAAAACTAACTATAAAACAAATGCAATAGGTTTATTTTCCCTTTTCTGGTAAGTTATGTTTCTACATTTTTTTCTAGTACGCTACTGTCCTATCTGTATTAATACTATAATTTACGCCTACTTAAAGCTTATTTGTGTATCGGTTCCAAGTGACTTACCTAAATAAGTCATAAATGGGCAAGTACCTGCGCGGCGGTTCGCCAGCTTCCTTCGTCAGGCCTGTACTTGCAATTCTCTGAATATAAATTTAAAAATTAGTCACAGTAATTGCTGCTATGAATGAAATTTGAATAGAAGGCTAATTTCTACACCACCATTGAGGTATTGTCATGGTGCGTTACCTTTTTGCGGGTGGTTGTTAAGTAAACTTAAAATAAGTCTTCAAAAATTTTACAGCACGCATTTGCCGAAAACAGTTCTTCAAATCGTGAATTTGCAAGCAAACAAATTTGTCTATAAACACACCCTACGAAAATAATTAAGCTATGCAGCACTTCTCTTTCGAAACCACCGACACAAATACACTCGTGGCTGAGCTGCTCTACCAGTGACTAACCAACCCTAATGATTGATCTTGTTGTATTACTGAATTAGAACTAGAAGTTGGCTGTTAACATAAACACCCTGAATCATACTTAATCTAATCTAACAAATAAACAATACATGAGCAAAAAAAAAAAAATAAAAAACAAATTGTACACTGATGCTGATATTTACCAGCTGACTGAGTGCAGCGTTGCACACCGTTTTCCTTACCAGGGCCGCAAATGAATTTATCTGTACTTTCAACTACTGTTTTCTCTAAAATGGCGAACATTCGAACATACAAACATTTCCTTAATTTTCATGTTTTGTAGTACTCTCTCACCTCCTGCAAGTTTGACACCTATTTCTGTTACCCTTTGTGTACTTACAACCATTGGAAAAGATCTTTATGGGAAGGTTGCAATTCAATCAAAGAAACAAAATAGAAACAGTTAAGACATAGTCCATACAAATAAGCGAGAAAAATCAAGAAAAAAGATTACGTAACAAGAAACGTATTATGCTACCACAACCAGATCATTATTAACTTCTCTAACGAACCCAATTTCCTTTACTGGTTAAATTGCAACTTATATGTATACCTACATATAATGAATCATATGTATATATCATAAAATCCTGTTTGTAATTAATGGCTTACAAGTGCGTTTCCTGTAAATTTTTATCGTAACATGCCATCTTGAGAGTACTGACATATTCTACTCTCAAAAAATCGATTGAAAGAATTTGATTCAGAAAAACCATTTCGCATATAATCTGCCCAACACTAAGACGATTAGATCATAAACCAACAAACATCTACAACAATTTGTATTACAAACAGTTATTACAACACGATAATTTAATAAGAATGATAGAATTGACTCATAAACCTTTTAGATGTACCAATTTATGATACGTTGTTAAATACAAAATTATAATAGTTGCCAGTTGCACCAAGACGTACAATTCATTATGTCTAAATGATATCTAACTGCATATAGTGATAGTAATGAGACACATGTACATAGCAAGATAATTTCATTACTGAACCAGAAACCAAAGAACGGTCATTGTAGTGGATGAACTCAGCTTTGTCAAGATAAACCTGAGTGATGAGTAAAGGAGCCAAGACTGTCCCAGTCGGTCTTCATCTTGGTTTTGCTCATTTATTTTTCTTACTAATTCTTCTAAGAACAAATATTTCTATTTACCGACACAATAATTGTCTTAAATGCCTAAATGCGAGCTATTCATGACTTTTGCAAAAAATAGTGTCAATAGTTGTGAGAGGACATTCTTGTAGATCCCTTTCTTCAAACAGTGGTAAAGTTTATTTTTTTATACTTATATTTAATGTTATACGAGGGTATCGGAATGTTGGTGTTACGATATACCTTCATCGTCTTGGCGATTATGTAGCAAAAATAAATAAAAAATATACTACCTACTCACCAATTGATACTAAAATCGTCTTATCATTTACTTGTGTTTCTTTTGTCTAGCAAGTGTGACTTATCGAAAATTTAAAAAAGTTGCTAATATTACATTTTTTTCACACATACATTAAAGACAACTATACTACAATTTTGTTAAGATTACTGTGTGATTTATATATGAAAAGGAAGGCTTACTTTTCGATAAAATCTATCAGTAAATGTCCATGTTTGATCCTATTAAAGATTGTTCACGCAACACCGTTTTAGTTCCAAACCTAGTCTATACTGAACTAAAACGTGTGTTAAATAGTCGGTTTTGGCATGAAGTTTTAAGACAAGAACGATACTGCGGAGGTGAAGTGTCTGAGACTGCAGTTAAAAGTAAATGAAAATTCATATTATATTTACATATGTAATTGTTGTAATTCCTTTGCTTTTATATTTCACATCAAAAATGTCTTGTATTTGGCATATAAATAATTGGAGTAGAAAACGTTAAAAAGCACGGAAAATTAACGAACATATTCAATTAGTATTAGGTTAGGTTAGGTGAGGAACACATTCCATTAGCGTAAGGCTGGCAAATCGAAGCGTCCAAAAATACGAACCATTTTCCTGATTTGTGGCATGACCGATCAACGTCCAAGGCGCGGATACGGTACGCCGGCGGGAGGCGTAACCTGAGTTATTCAATACAGAAAAGTTCATACAATTTATATCCGAACCCAAAACAGCATAGTGTGAATTATCCTCAAAAATCTGGTTTTGATTTCGATATATGAAACTTTTTACAAGAAATGCAAAAAAAAACCCTGCGACATTTCTATTCTAAATGAATAAATAAAATGAAAGCTTCTAATTTGTATCTTTTCTATCTACTGTTTATTTTAATGGGGTATGTACTCAATTTACATTAAGTATTTATTATTTCCTTATTCTCAGTTATTACCCCCACAACGGACAGTAATATAAAAACAAATTGTTTATACACCTCTAATAAATTAAAGCTCAAGTAAGCATAGGTAAAGTCCAATGGTGACAGATTTTTAATTTATAATTGCAACCTTGTCAAATGCGCCTCGGTTAAAACTGATGAATAGAGACATAACAATTGTTAGATACAGTTTATATTTATTTATGTTTTACTTGTTCTTATTGATAAAATCAAATCATTATCAAGGATATAAATAACAAATCAATCAAGGGTTTATAACTTAATATAAATTTTAAATTTGTTGTATAATTCCTAGAGAGAAATGGAGTTTTGTTTGATTGATGTAAGTGTCCCTGCCTACATACATATAATATTATATCATACATAATATAATATTCTCTTTTCTGTGTTTATTAATTTATACTTATATACTTATACCCTTTATTGTTATATAAAATTTAAATATCTAAATAATAAAAGTTGTGCTTTTAAATCTAAACTGTTTCAAGCATCGTACAATGAAATGGCACTGTAAGAGTCATCTACAGTGCGATAGTTCAAATACAAACAACAATTAGTTTGTTTAAACATTTTTGGTACCAGTGTACAGTACTTTTAAAGCGACTTCAACGAGCAGTTAGGCGAGTAACCTACACTTGCAGTGCAGACAGATACTTTCTAAAATTACAGGCAGTTTTAAAATCACAATAATAAAAGATACGTAACTTCTAAATGTTGCCAACAGAAGTAGATGGGATCAATATTTGAACAATAAATATAAAAACGGATAATTATTCAGAATTGGGGCTCCAGACCAAAATCGCTCCTTCATTGATTTCCGGTCATTCTACATAATAGAAGTAGACATTAGAAGGCATGGGATTTGATTTCATAAATAGAATAGCTACAAATACACCATATGCCCTATGCTGTAATAAAAACAAATGTGTCTTCCCCGCCTCAAATATAATAATTTAACCCTCAGAAATGACCAGAAATTGATGAAAAAATTTTTAAAGTAATTTTGGTCTGGATTGTATGAAATTTCGATATTGTACTAGGAAATGTATAAAATTAATGCCTTCTGTGAATAAAATACTGTAACATATAAGCCCGCGTCCGAAAAAATTTTTGAAGCAATTTTGGTCTGGTGTCCCAATTCTAGACAATTACCATAAAACGTTAACTGTAAATAAAAGCTGCGCTTTTTACATAAAACAATGCAGCTCCATTTGATACTGTCATTTTACTTTACATTGGGGGGCAAGATGGTAAATAAGGAATTCAAACACTTTGTAAAGTTTTAGTCCTTTACTAAAAGAAAAAAAATTCTTGGGTTTTTTTTGTTTTATCGACCACTTTTTCATTAAAGTTCTTAACTCATCATTGGAAGACGATCGAGGTGACTTTCTATAAATAATGGTACTTCTTAATCAGATTTATGAATTCGTCTAAAGAATCGCTCCACAGCGCGCGTATACGGCAGAGCGATCAAAATTTTTAAAGCTTTGTCAATTTCGGAAAAGAGCAAAGGAAGGTTTCGCGTCTTTTAACACACCAACAGCAGAAAGCACAATTACATTAGGCTCCTCTCGCTACAATTGTTTCCCAATTTCAATTTCATTTTTATGTACCCACGGTAAATCGGAAAATTGAGCGACGAAATTTAATACGCATCTCCTTGTGCAGAACCAGCCTTTTCACACAATTACCCCCGAACCTACGTTGAAAAATAAAATGGAAACTAAAATATTTTTAATATTTTCAAGGCTGCATAAATTTTGACCATTTCATTTTGTAATTTCTGATTTGATTTTGAACTCTTTCAGTTTTATTTTCTTTCTTCCCTTATCCATTGCTGCTAAATGATGCAAAATTGTATCACCCATCCATCACGGCACGGCCATGTTTTTCAGGCTCCTCTCATTTGATAGATTCCAATACCCTCAACAATTGTTTCACTAGTTTTCGACTTCTACAGGATAAAGTAGCAGGTTTTCTTAATTTTATTTGCCATAAACTTCCTCAAACATGAAAAATTTTATATTCATTTCCATGTTCCTAACATTATTTTTCGTGAATTAGGTATTTAGTACATATTATCCATTAAAAGCTAGATTTATTTTTCGAGGAGGCTACTGAGACATCTCCTCTGTTTTTTATAATTTATCCTTTGAAATAATTTTATATAAATGAGTGTAGCTCAATTCGAATTGCATAGAAGACTATCATTCAATTTGTAAAACGTTCAAAAATTACATGTAAATATTTCAAAATTACACGAAAAAAGTAAAAGTACAATATGTGATGTCTGCAACTATCTGGTGGTAAATAGAGTACAAGTAAATTTTGGTTTTCGATCACGCTTAACACATTGAAATTATGCGAATGTTCCTCAAAGCTGAGCTTTTATTTTTCATTTGCATTACAAATTTATGCAAATTATTTCCTCGCTTCACTGGCAATGTCATTTCTATTGAATAAACACTATTTTAAATTCCGCGACCTAATTTTCTTTCACTCGAGATACCATGTTATATTTTTATTAGCTATAATCAGCAAACACACTTTATCGGAATCAAGGTAAGGGTGCCGTCAAACAAAAGCTACTTTTATATTTCGTAGTCGATCTGGATTCTAAGTTGTCCATTCGTCCACAAACAAGGAAAAAATCGCAATCACACTTAAACTTCAGCATATGGGTAATATTCATTATCATCATTATAACGTCTTCAGTCCGAAGACGTTAACTCCTTTTTTGCTTTTATTATGTCTCTAACTAGTCCATCATGGCTGAGAAGATGTCCAACAAACATCATCATCATAAAGTCGTCAGTCCTAAGACTGGTTGGATACGCATCTTTTCATTTCTAACCTTCGCGATCCACGATCATCATCATTCGCCTGTTACACCACATTTCGAACGCTTCTAACCTTTTATTTTCCACCGCGTTCACTGTCCAAGTTTCGCACCCGTACAGCGCCGTGCTCCAAACATATACCTTTAACAACCTTTCCCGAATTTCTAAATTAACATATCCTTATTGAATTTCATAACGCCCTATGTTCCCTTACTCTTTTTAATTCCACCTCATATCTATCCTTTTCCATTCCGAGCATCTTCCTATAAACACCACAATACAAAAGTCAACCTTTTTTTTGTTAAAAATAAACCAGACCTGCGCTATTCAGTGTTTTATATCTCTAGCGCATTTTCCATCTGGTGTTACCTAAATCCCTAAGTATCGAATATTAACGACTTCTTTCAATTTTTCGTACCTACCCTATTTTTTTCATTAGTTTTAACCCTATTTTTACATTCGTTAGAAACGAATATTTTTGTTTTATTTTTATTAACTTTGATATCGTACCCTTTTACCAAACATTAACATTCATTATATCCAATTTCCAATAACGTCCGAGCATTTCTACATATATCAATGTTAATGTCAAATGTTTGTAAAAAAAACTTATTTCTAAAATGTATGTAAAAGTAAATTTATATCTTGCAGATGACAAANATTTCTACGGCAAATTCAGTCATTTACAATCAAAAATTCTAATTTTTGCGTTGTCATAAAAATTTAGTTTCCTCCGTGCATTAAATAAATATTTGTTTTTGATCTTTTTGAGACGATAAACGATGATTAAATGATCCACATTGAAATATTTGGCAGACATTCTCGCTGTGAAGCTTTCGTTCTCTTTCACGGCTGCCAATAGTGTTTAGCCTTCAAAATTTGATTGTCAACTTCTTCTTTCTTTATCTACGAGCTTTGTATTACTAAATATGAACTTCTTGAATCCACTTTGAATATGGCTTTAACTGATCTTTCCGAAGCAGGAAAGTTGTTTAATATAACGAATAAATAACTATGTTGCATTTTCAAAGTGGTGGAACATATAGTATAGCGAACCCGGATATAACTTTTGATACGCATTTTTAATGCATAATAATCAAAGAGAGAGGATTATTTTTATAAATAAATTTGAGAAAACGTCAATTCTTAAAGTAAATAAGTAAAAAAATCTACAATAATTATGTACCGACCCAATACATTTTAATTATAATTATGTTTAACGCAATGATTGTATATTAAATACTTTGTAAATTAGAATTAGTTTATGTAAATTATAACATGATTTTTCACCCTGCTGTTTTATTTTATTATGCATTTCGAATTGAAATTAGAATCCGTCTAATTTTGTATTCCATTTTAAAATACAGAAGTTACACAAACACCTAACACCAGTTTTGTAATAATCTGAACGAAATTTAGTGACTATA
>NW_020438950.1:503556-512609 GCF_000699045.2 Agrilus planipennis
ATTCTAAATGAATAAATAAAATGAAAGCTTCTAATTTGTATCTTTTCTATCTACTGTTTATTTTAATGGGGTATGTACTCAATTTACATTAAGTATTTATTATTTCCTTATTCTCAGTTATTACCCCCACAACGGACAGTAATATAAAAACAAATTGTTTATACACCTCTAATAAATTAAAGCTCAAGTAAGCATAGGTAAAGTCCAATGGTGACAGATTTTTAATTTATAATTGCAACCTTGTCAAATGCGCCTCGGTTAAAACTGATGAATAGAGACATAACAATTGTTAGATACAGTTTATATTTATTTATGTTTTACTTGTTCTTATTGATAAAATCAAATCATTATCAAGGATATAAATAACAAATCAATCAAGGGTTTATAACTTAATATAAATTTTAAATTTGTTGTATAATTCCTAGAGAGAAATGGAGTTTTGTTTGATTGATGTAAGTGTCCCTGCCTACATACATATAATATTATATCATACATAATATAATATTCTCTTTTCTGTGTTTATTAATTTATACTTATATACTTATACCCTTTATTGTTATATAAAATTTAAATATCTAAATAATAAAAGTTGTGCTTTTAAATCTAAACTGTTTCAAGCATCGTACAATGAAATGGCACTGTAAGAGTCATCTACAGTGCGATAGTTCAAATACAAACAACAATTAGTTTGTTTAAACATTTTTGGTACCAGTGTACAGTACTTTTAAAGCGACTTCAACGAGCAGTTAGGCGAGTAACCTACACTTGCAGTGCAGACAGATACTTTCTAAAATTACAGGCAGTTTTAAAATCACAATAATAAAAGATACGTAACTTCTAAATGTTGCCAACAGAAGTAGATGGGATCAATATTTGAACAATAAATATAAAAACGGATAATTATTCAGAATTGGGGCTCCAGACCAAAATCGCTCCTTCATTGATTTCCGGTCATTCTACATAATAGAAGTAGACATTAGAAGGCATGGGATTTGATTTCATAAATAGAATAGCTACAAATACACCATATGCCCTATGCTGTAATAAAAACAAATGTGTCTTCCCCGCCTCAAATATAATAATTTAACCCTCAGAAATGACCAGAAATTGATGAAAAAATTTTTAAAGTAATTTTGGTCTGGATTGTATGAAATTTCGATATTGTACTAGGAAATGTATAAAATTAATGCCTTCTGTGAATAAAATACTGTAACATATAAGCCCGCGTCCGAAAAAATTTTTGAAGCAATTTTGGTCTGGTGTCCCAATTCTAGACAATTACCATAAAACGTTAACTGTAAATAAAAGCTGCGCTTTTTACATAAAACAATGCAGCTCCATTTGATACTGTCATTTTACTTTACATTGGGGGGCAAGATGGTAAATAAGGAATTCAAACACTTTGTAAAGTTTTAGTCCTTTACTAAAAGAAAAAAAATTCTTGGGTTTTTTTTGTTTTATCGACCACTTTTTCATTAAAGTTCTTAACTCATCATTGGAAGACGATCGAGGTGACTTTCTATAAATAATGGTACTTCTTAATCAGATTTATGAATTCGTCTAAAGAATCGCTCCACAGCGCGCGTATACGGCAGAGCGATCAAAATTTTTAAAGCTTTGTCAATTTCGGAAAAGAGCAAAGGAAGGTTTCGCGTCTTTTAACACACCAACAGCAGAAAGCACAATTACATTAGGCTCCTCTCGCTACAATTGTTTCCCAATTTCAATTTCATTTTTATGTACCCACGGTAAATCGGAAAATTGAGCGACGAAATTTAATACGCATCTCCTTGTGCAGAACCAGCCTTTTCACACAATTACCCCCGAAACTACGTTGAAAAATAAAATGGAAACTAAAATATTTTTAATATTTTCAAGGCTGCATAAATTTTGACCATTTCATTTTGTAATTTCTGATTTGATTTTGAACTCTTTCAGTTTTATTTTCTTTCTTCCCTTATCCATTGCTGCTAAATGATGCAAAATTGTATCACCCATCCATCACGGCACGGCCATGTTTTTCAGGCTCCTCTCATTTGATAGATTCCAATACCCTCAACAATTGTTTCACTAGTTTTCGACTTCTACAGGATAAAGTAGCAGGTTTTCTTAATTTTATTTGCCATAAACTTCCTCAAACATGAAAAATTTTATATTCATTTCCATGTTCCTAACATTATTTTTCGTGAATTAGGTATTTAGTACATATTATCCATTAAAAGCTAGATTTATTTTTCGAGGAGGCTACTGAGACATCTCCTCTGTTTTTTATAATTTATCCTTTGAAATAATTTTATATAAATGAGTGTAGCTCAATTCGAATTGCATAGAAGACTATCATTCAATTTGTAAAACGTTCAAAAATTACATGTAAATATTTCAAAATTACACGAAAAAAGTAAAAGTACAATATGTGATGTCTGCAACTATCTGGTGGTAAATAGAGTACAAGTAAATTTTGGTTTTCGATCACGCTTAACACATTGAAATTATGCGAATGTTCCTCAAAGCTGAGCTTTTATTTTTCATTTGCATTACAAATTTATGCAAATTATTTCCTCGCTTCACTGGCAATGTCATTTCTATTGAATAAACACTATTTTAAATTCCGCGACCTAATTTTCTTTCACTCGAGATACCATGTTATATTTTTATTAGCTATAATCAGCAAACACACTTTATCGGAATCAAGGTAAGGGTGCCGTCAAACAAAAGCTACTTTTATATTTCGTAGTCGATCTGGATTCTAAGTTGTCCATTCGTCCACAAACAAGGAAAAAATCGCAATCACACTTAAACTTCAGCATATGGGTAATATTCATTATCATCATTATAACGTCTTCAGTCCGAAGACGTTAACTCCTTTTTTGCTTTTATTATGTCTCTAACTAGTCCATCATGGCTGAGAAGATGTCCAACAAACATCATCATCATAAAGTCGTCAGTCCTAAGACTGGTTGGATACGCATCTTTTCATTTCTAACCTTCGCGATCCACGATCATCATCATTCGCCTGTTACACCACATTTCGAACGCTTCTAACCTTTTATTTTCCACCGCGTTCACTGTCCAAGTTTCGCACCCGTACAGCGCCGTGCTCCAAACATATACCTTTAACAACCTTTCCCGAATTTCTAAATTAACATATCCTTATTGAATTTCATAACGCCCTATGTTCCCTTACTCTTTTTAATTCCACCTCATATCTATCCTTTTCCATTCCGAGCATCTTCCTATAAACACCACAATACAAAAGTCAACCTTTTTTTTGTTAAAAATAAACCAGACCTGCGCTATTCAGTGTTTTATATCTCTAGCGCATTTTCCATCTGGTGTTACCTAAATCCCTAAGTATCGAATATTAACGACTTCTTTCAATTTTTCGTACCTACCCTATTTTTTTCATTAGTTTTAACCCTATTTTTACATTCGTTAGAAACGAATATTTTTGTTTTATTTTTATTAACTTTGATATCGTACCCTTTTACCAAACATTAACATTCATTATATCCAATTTCCAATAACGTCCGAGCATTTCTACATATATCAATGTTAATGTCAAATGTTTGTAAAAAAAACTTATTTCTAAAATGTATGTAAAAGTAAATTTATATCTTGCAGATGACAAATTGTTAAATGCGGACAATTATTAAGTATAAAATATGAAATTTTTTTGGTTGGCTAAAACAGTGAAATCAATTACTTCCAATCAGTCGTACCTATACATAATAACTATAGCACCATATGGGTAGACGTAATGAAGATATTTATCTTATGTTAAAAAAGAATTTCTTCTTAACGTCTGTTAAAACTTAACGAGAGAGAAGGGATTCACCGAAGATGGTATAAACGATTGACAAGATGTTCGAAGGCTAGTTAGCGAAAGTTCTTGTGTTGTGTTTACCGTGACCGTGAATGTTGAACTTGAGGATGTATACGGTTATTCTTCAGGTACGAAATAATTTTCATTACTTTTACTAGAGTAGACGGTGAAAGATATAGCACGAAGACTAGCTTCAGTTTAAATAATTTTATTCGCATACAATTTTCACTAGTTAAAACCACATTAATTTTTAGAAGATACAATTGGCTTCTCTTTTTGTCTGTGGTACATTAATTTGCTTTTTATACAACAAGTTATATCAAACAACAGGTAGATTTTTCCTTTTAAACTTGATTAAGTTACAATTATAGAAACTTATTCCTCATGGATGAAACTAGTTCTTTTTTTAATAAACTGGATTCTTCTGGGATAAGCTCATTTTCCCTAGAATAAACAAATTCCTGAAGTTAAAAATTAGCTTTTCCTAGATACAACTGATTTATCGACTGCTATCTTCCGTAACAAACAAAGTCCTTCCAACTGGGTATTGGGTACAACTACTTCTTCCATTCAACAACTATCTTGTCCCACCCTGAATTAAATATTTGTTCCTAGAATAATCTATTTTCTCTTATTAGAAACTAGCAATTCCCGCGTAAATTTCTATGAACAATAACAAAGGGGTTTTTGGACCTTATTCAATTAAAACTTTTAGTTTCATTCAAGTAGCAGGATTATGTTACAGCAAAAGGCATAAAACACCCTTATTTTTCTTAGCATAACCAAGTTTTTTCCTGTTCGCTAGAAAGAACTAGTTTTCCTAGTAAATAGACCAGCTCTTCTTGATTATATCTAATAGGGTTTTTGAACATTGACTACAAACTTTCTACATATAACAAAACGTTCAAGTGGCCTAACTCAATGCCTTCTTAAGACAAACATTGTCCTAAATTTATTTTTTTTGTTTCAGTAAAACTTAAGTTAAATAAAAAACTTTTAAATTACTTTTTATATATTGCCTATGTAAGAACAGTCGTTTTATTTCTAGAAAACTCGTGTCTTTCATTCTATATATTTTTTCCTTTTAATGTATCGGTTTACCACGAACAAAATCACAATGTTTTGAAATTTTCTGATATACGTATTGAAATTCATCCGACCAAATTTTCATTTATAGTGAAATGAAATAAAATTTGTATTAAAATGCTTTTCTAATGCAGCTACAATTGAGACAGATAATCTTGTTTTTAAAGAGGGTCATTTAAAAAAGTCACCATTTTTGGTACTAAATGTGAAGGTTTTGACATAAAGGCATTTTTTAGTAATTTGAAAAATTAGCTTATCAACTATATTTTTTATACGTAGTTTTATGATTTGCAATAACTTTATTGTACCTACGGCATCAAAATAAAGTAGTTATTAAATAAAACTATCTTAAATCGTTTAAATATTAAATTTATTCTGCACTAATAAGTCGGACTATCTTATAAGTCTTAAGCAGCTTCAACATTAAATGGAATTAAAAGCAACTAACTTATGTAGTCCAAACCATGACACAAAGAAATAAATCTAATGAACCATTTCTAGACTGATTATGAATAGCTTTTAAAGTTGCTATTTGTATTTTATTAGTATTTTATTAGCAGCTTTATGTATTTCAAAGCCAATTATTATTTCTTATTTACTGTCGGCGCAACGCAGTCGTGCTCTTTGCCTAATCGTTCTTACTTAAATGTGGAGCATGCACACAAAATCACCCATCAAACTGTCCAGTTGAATACTTTCATTACTAATTGCTCAATTTTGCATTTTCAGACCCACGTCATTCAATTCCTGCTCGCGTTATTGCCCGCTATGGTTAGTTCTACACTGCATTATGAACACAGTTATGCACCGGCTCACGAATATGTAAGTGATTTATTCTTGCCTCTCCAGTAATAGTTATTGGTGATTCAGACACAATTGGTTAAAGAAAAACTTCTCCAAAATATTCTGTGTATACACGGAGAAAATGGAAAAGGAAAATTTACCTAAATATTAAAGCGATATTTACAATTTATCCCACTATCCCGAATTTGTAAAAATAAAATCCCAGCAGAAATAAATTTACTGGGTATTTTAGTTGATATTACAAATTAAATTGCACTAATTAACAAACTTGAAATAATTTTTAAAAATACATGTCAAAATTGAAATTATTATAATTTACAAGTTACTTAATAAATTCTACTATTTCTACCGCAAATTCAGTCACAATCGAAAATTGTAATTTTTGCGTTATNGTTACATTACTACTCTACTTAGTTTATGTTTAAAATAAGAGGGTAAAAGTAAAAAATATATATAATTTTCCCTGAAATTGAAGCCAAGGCTGAGTTTAGGTCCAATGCCACTTATAGCTAATGCAGTTTTTGCTGCCGTGTTTATAGGAATGGAATGGGTTATACAAGGTAGGATCGAAAAGTAGTAGGACTGAAATAATTTGATTTTTTATTATTGAATTAATAGGTACAAATCTTTAGTAGTTCTTGAAATCGCACCATTTTGATTTGACACAATGCGTATAATGGTTTCCCATTGCGCGTACGCTTCTGGAACTTGCTATCCGGGAACCCCTTTTAGAGATGTTATCGCGGCCCCTTTGACGTCTTCTACGGAACTGTATCGGCTTCCCTTGGTGTCTTGCTTCAGCCAAGGATAGAGAAAGAAGTCCGGCGGTACCGAGCGGCATGGCCTAGAGGTCTAGACCATTGCTTAGCATTCGGGAGGACGCCGGTTCGATTCCGGTCCATCTGCCTTGGTCCAAGTTTTTCTGTGGTTTCCTTGGATCACTTAGGCAAATGCTGAGGCAGTAATATTCCACAGATAATCTTTCACTCTCTTCTGTCTTCATTTCGTCCGTCTCATCTTTCTCACCCGAACCACTACACTTTAAATTCGTCTTCAGCTCTTGGACCATTTCCATCTCCGTCGCGTCCGCAATAAAATATTTTAGTGTCGGTGCCTGAAGAAGGTAATTTTGTTATCGAAAAGTATTTCAAGCGGTTAGTGTCGTATTTTAGTATTGGGGGTTAAGATATCTACAGAGTTCCACAACACAGTCTAAGTTTTTCAATTGTTTAGATTCCTAGTTAAAACAAATTAACTTTTGTTTTCCTTATTCATTAATGTTTCATGAGACATACATACACCATGAGCTGTCATTCTAATTTTAAAAATTTTCGAGTTCTTATAAAAATAGTGTATTTGTTTTGATTGTACTGATATTGAAAAACGTTTTATTAAATGAGACTCATTTATGTGTTTTAAATCGTAATTGCTATTAGATATTAAATATTGCAATTTGTTTGTACAGAAGTAGATACATAGCAGGTATAATAACTTTAAATGAAATAAATCTTAATGCCTATTCGAGTATTTATAGACCTAATTATGTAAAATTACCTGTTGCTAATGGATACATATTATTCACGCCTGACTAGAAAATGATGTTAAAGTCGAATAAATTGCTTCAAACTTTGTATGTAATAAATACAAATATTGTTAGAATAAAATAGTTTTCCAAGTATAGATACATAATGTATCTATATACATAAAATCGATAAAATAGACGAAATCAAAGTTAATAAATATCAAAATTCTAAAGATGATGTGTATTCCACTGTTTGTGGTTTTTGTATATGAAAATTACCTTTTCCTGCAATACTTAAGTTTCTCTCAGAACATGCCATTGCTTTCTTATATCAAACTAATTGTCTCTACGATAAACAAAATATAAAATGAAAAATTATCAGCAAATAGACAGTAAGAAATTACCTAAAAGAAGAAGAAATTAGAGCTATTAAACCCGAACAAGTTTAAATAAAGAAAGGTATTCTAAAAAGGTGGATAAAGGAAAAAGAACAAAAGGAAATGGAATAAGGAAGATGTCAATAAATTTATATAAGTACTTAGGATACACATTGAAAAGCAATAATAGTGAAGTAAGTGATATGGCTACAGCAGCAATGATATGTAAGTATGTGGAACAGAAGAAAGAAAATTCATCGGCGATTTGAGTGAAGAGTATGATGATGTTTAATGTCCTAGTTTAAAATATCAAGGCAGCAGGTAGAATTGATCTGTGTTTAGTCGAAGCTTTCTACGAAGCTCTGATGAAGTCCAACAAGATACTGACCACCATGAACTTCTTTGTTTGATTTTGGTAACCTGTCTATCACATATGGTGAGATACGCCGTAGATTCAGTTGAGCGAGTAGATTATGTAAATGGAACATGACAAACATATACAATTCCACTAAATGTACTACAGATGGCGTTTATATTAGTGTATTCACTAGAAATATGAGACATCAAAAAAAGACCAGAAATAGAAAACATTCAAGATGAATACATTAGAGGGGTCGTAGGACTGTACGGATAAACACCAGGATGTTGAATAAAGGAAGAAACCAAAATTGAAGAGATAATGATAAAAGTAGGAACAAGATTTTCAAAATACGAAGAAATAGACAGAAACTCAGAGAACAAAATGTTAAGAAAATGGACAAGAGAAGAAAGGAAAAGTGAAACACAAACCATTGAGAGAGAGCGGAATAGAAGAAATAGAATCCAGGATATAAAAAGGAAAAATATAATCGAATACTGGAAGAAAGGAAAAGAAAACGAAGATAAAATGAAAAGTCATGAAAAACTACAAAAATTTACTTACACTCCAGAATATGTAAAATGGTTGAATAAATAATATGCTGAATCAGCTACAGTTGAGAGAGAAAGAGAGAGAACGGACATAACAAAAATTGTCGCAAGATTCAGATTGGACAACGAATGAAAAGCTAATAAGTACCAGATGAACAACGAGTAAAACAGATGCAGAATGTGGTGAAATGTTCCTAATCGTAGGGTAGATAGAAGAATGGAAAACCTAATGAATGTAGACACAGCGAGCACGGCATGGGTGAAAATGTCATACAGAAAAAAAAGGAAAGAAATCCAGAAGATGAATATATGGGAGGTGAAGAAAAGGAAACAAATAGTGTGTATTGTGTATACATCTATACAAGGGAATCATTATTTCAAATAAAAGAAAAAAAGGTAAAGATCTAGATGATGGCCCCCACCACCTTTGGGGGTGGGGTGGGGGGAATCGAAAGAGGAGGTCTCCTCCACCACTGTACCAAAAAAAGTTCGTGGCGGTCTCACCCCCATAAAAATATGTAAATTTACTGGG
>NW_020438950.1:513023-533635 GCF_000699045.2 Agrilus planipennis
AAAAAAAAGCAATAAAATTTGATAGAATATATATTTTTCATATTGCAGAATAATTGATTATATTAATCGTGAAACATTTAAATAAAACATTAATAAGACTAAAATGATGGCTATAAAAGTTGAAAACAAGATAAATTTAACAAACTGATTCTTATGTTTTACATAGTATTTGATTACTTGAATAAATAAAGGAATAAATTTTAGTGTATAAAATTGTTGATATTATTTGATATTGATGAAGTCATTTTGAAAAACAAGTAAGGAAAAAAGAAATGAAAATATTGAAATTTATTACAGATTTCTCAACAAACAGGCAGCGAACATCTGTTTTAATTTCTTTAATTTTTGCGTTTTTGTTTCGTTTTCTTTTGCTTTTGATTTTAATGGCGTTTTAAAAAATCCGCCATTACAATATTATTTTCGCGAACCCCCTTTGCAAACACTGCGAACCCCCAGGGGTTCGCGAACCACCGGTTGGGAATCACTGATCTAGACCTTTACCAAAAAAAAAAATTAATATAGAACGCAATTAGTAGAATGTGATACCACAGGTTTGGCCTGTAATTATGTCTCAATATTGGCGACATTCCTTTCAGGTTTCTTATAAACAGCATTAAGGTGCAAATTATTTTTATCCCGCAATATCACATCATAATTTAGACAGCAAGTTAAAATATGCATTAAGAACTTTCAGTTGTTTTGTTATGCGTGCGAATATTCCGGCATCTTTAATTGCTATTTAACGGATTAATGTTGATACTACAAGAGATAATTGCTGAAATTCTAGGGCGACTTAGCGCAGCGTTCACTTTAAATTCACTTTTCAAATGGCGCGACACAACTTAACCGGCCACGTTGTTCTGCTTTTGGTACCGTACATGTAACGGAACGTATTACGACACAATGCAACGTTATTATAATAACAACGTAATACCTTACGTTGAATCAATTAACCATAACATTTACATGCAATTTTATACGCATTTACATTCATAAACATTACTGGCATTGACTGATTTTGAGTTATTATATGTTACTACAATTTAGTCTAAGTTTAACAGAAATTTAACGATTTAAAATGCTTTCCAGACGGTTAAAAACACTACACCCACTTCAATGAAAACTATAATATGTAACGTGGAAATTGTAATAAGTTGTTATTTAACTAAATTTCAACTGATATTATGGAAGACAATGCTAAAGGAATACTCAATAAATTGATATTAGGAAATTCAAAGTTGTGCAGGGAAAATGGTGAAAATAAGATGTGCGGAGATAATAAGAGGGGATAATATGAGAAAAATTGACAAATCGATGTATGTGGTACCTATGCATGAAAGGTTTGTTATGGGAGCATTGGTAGCGTAATAATGAACCAGATTATATGAAACTGAAAATTTAGACGTAACAGCAAGGTTTAGAATAGGAAATGAAAGAAGAGTATGTAAGTATTATATGAAGAATGAAGAAAGGATATGTAGAACATGTACAAGAGGTAATGAAACTTTGACTCGTGCTAGAGGGGATGTATGAAAGTAAGGGTTTCGGAGAAGGCAAAGGAATAATAAATGGATATGAAAAGAAACAGATCCTACCTATTAAGAACGATTGTAAATATATGTTAGAATGGGTTAAATAAATAGTAGGGGCTGAAAAAAAAAATTGAATAAACCTGTTTAAAAGAAAAAAGGAGAGGATGCAATAGCAAAGTAAAGAATGTAAATTCAGGATACAAAAAGTAGAGAGAAGTTGAAGAGTGTGAAAATAAAATTGAAACTCTGATACAGGTGTTGGAAGGATGTGTTGAGAACAAAGGATTGGATGATTGTAGATACAGAGTCCATGATAGTAACAATAGGATAGATGTTTAAGGGAAAACTTCTTAAAAAAAAAAGGGATTGCAAGTCAACGATTTATAAAAAAAGTTGAAAAAGTGAGAGAAAAATAGTTTAAAAAAGTTTCTTAATGTACTTATGTACACAAATAACCTACAGTTTATACATTTTCTTATTATTATTATAAGATTTAGAGTTTTACCATTGTCAAATTTATATCACTTAAGACAAACAGGCTTTTTTAGGAAAGACCCACAGTTTTTCTTGGGATAGATTATGTAATTTTTGCAAGGATTATCTTTCCTCTTAGAGCGCATTACCTTCTCCCTAAAGAGCATAGAAAACGATTTATTAAAAACACTTCATGGCGGTGGAAAAATAATGTTGATCCCTAAAATTTGTTGAATTCATAAATTGGTTATTATAAAAAAATTGGATAATTAAAAAATGTCATGGTATTTTGTAGGGTTCCATACCTATAAATCAACAAAGGGAGGTTTCACGTCAAAAGGTTACATAAGACATATCTAACTAAAAAAAGGATCCGAGAGAATCAATGATATCTAAAAATATAGATTAAAAATTATAAAGCCTGTAATGCATGCGCAAATATACAGTATCTTACAGATAAACTACACACCCTCATAAAAGTCAACATGAAATGCTCTACTAATTTTAGAAACAGTGTTTCCCATAATCATTTTTAGATTAATCTCGCGATTGTAAGCAAAACGAATTTAACGGAAACATAACCATTAATAACACTATTATACCAACCATATGTTATGGTTTTGCTTATGCGTATTTCCAACAATGTGTTAGATAATTATATACATAGATATACGTGTACATTACGCAACTGCGATAGGTTAATTTTCTCTTTCAAGTATAAATGTTATTAATGGTCATCAGAGAAATTATTATAAAAAAATTTCTCTTCCTCAATTTGTTTTCACTATCAGTCTTCCCTAGGTAGAGAACAATGTGCAAAAAATATATCTTTTTACAATAAATATGCATACAGGATACAGACATAGGACTGTGGAGTAAAGAGATTCCATACAATACATAAAATACTTAATAATAGATAGGTACAGTATATTTCAATTTGTTAGAATTGTGACCTTGAAGAAATCTGCGCGAAGATAGAAAGAATATACACTAGGCGTGAACAAGGAGATCGGCTAGAACTTTACAGTAGTAGACGAAAATGTTTAGCAATTTCTTAAAACAAAAATGTATATAAATTAACAATAGAAAACAAAGCAAAGTTTTATAGGTGTGTAGAACGTTAAGTTAATTCACTTTTTATTATTTTTGGCTAAATATGCTTTTAAATAAAGCATATTCTTAAATTTTAACGAGGCAGTTTAAATAATTTTGCAAATGGTACTGTACACTTTTATCTAGTTCTCGCTCAATGATCGGTGGAGAAATAAAGGGAAGGGGCATATCTCTAACTTCTTGAAACAAACAGTACCTATATCTATATTTTATTAATGTACTAAATAAACTTGTTCAAATTTGGACATATAGGTAGGTACCATTGTCATTACTACTAATCATGGCGATCCCTCGTACCATAACCTATTCTAAATCCTTGCTCAAATAATATAAGTACTTTAAACGTCAAACTTTTTTGCAATTTTTTAGTTCCACCACGAATGCATGAAAATTTATAAAGTAGGTCATTTAGTTAGTTTCATCTTTTTGATTAAATGGTATAATAATCAGTTAACTCTTGAATATCGTATCATCACCTGTATCAGTTACACCGACTTCTGTTACAAGGCAAAAACGCGTTGTTTGTTATTTTTTATTCATTAATAATTTTGAAACCGCTTAATAAAATCGGATGAAATTTTACAAAACTCAAGTTTAAAATCTAAATCGAATGTTTTTTTGACAATTCACGCATTCCTTGCAGCTGTTCTGCAATTCATAACCGAAAAGTAAAATTATTAACCATTGTTTCCACGCCTAATTGATTGATAAACAAATATACAAATATCCATACGGTAGAGAATTATTATATGTCGAAGTAAGCGCAATGTAGTCAATACAACATGTTAGACAGGGAAAGTAGTTGTAGTAGCAGCCGATTTTTAACATCTGCTTTGCAGTTATTTTCGAGAAAGGAGAGAGTGCAAACTAAAAAGTTGATGCTATTTTAGGCACATGTCATCGTCGAAGATATACACACAGGTCCGTTGAGATGAACCGAGTAACATGATATAAGTTAATGTTCCTTAGAATCAAAATTTCTAAAACTAGAAACCACACCCAGCAACTCCTTTCTATAATATATTTTTAGACACCTAATTAAAAGATGAACGCATTTATTACATCAGGGGTTAATAGATTATAAAAAATGAACCCTGCGTCTAATAAAACGTTATTGTTTCTTTTCTTGTTTCAGAAAAATCACGATTACAGCTTTAGCTACGGGGTAAAGGACCTTCATTCGGGTGACGTCAAACAGCAGTGGGAAAAGAAAGAGGGTGATACTGTTAAGGGAAGTTATTCGTTGATTGAACCCGACGGAAGAGTAAGGATTGTCGACTACCATGCCGATAAGGAAAACGGCTTCACTGCAACAGTTAAGCATAAGGGGGTTGCTAAACATCCGGTTGACAAGCACGCCCAAGGATATTCAGCCGACCACGAAGACGACAAGCCAATAAGTCATAACGAGTTTAATATCAAACCAGGCACTCCTGTGGTTCATTACAATCATGCTACTACTAACAGCGAAGATACAAGTTCTTATTATGCCAAAGATACCCACGACCCCGCAAAGTACGAAATAAAGTACTTTTACCCATCAGAAGTAAAAAAATATCAGGAAGCTTTGGCAGCCCAACAACAATATTACCAATCTAGAGACGCTCATCCCGTTACAGAAGAGCAAGAAGAAGGCGGAGACGAACAAGAGCAAGAAGAAGGTGAACAACATGGAAACGAAAGTCAAGAGAAGCAGGTCCATTACTATATCCCTCAGACTTTTGAAAGTAATGAAGGAAAGTCAGAAAAAAACACCAACATTCCTCAGGCATATCTGGACGCTTCGGAGACCCAGTTACAACCCCAATCTATTCCTTTGGATTTAACGTATGTGAAACAAGCTGGATCTGCCCAAACCCCAATTGGTGTAAATTTATTAAATTCATTTCGTCAAACTTCGTCTTATCAACAACCGAGAACTCCCTCAGTAGCTACTAGCAAATTAAACAAAGACGAAAATTCTCAAAAACTTTTAAAAGATGTTTACGCAGCTATAAAAAATGCTTATGACTTTTCCCCTCCTCAGTTAGAAAACGGGTTCAAACCTTTAGGAAAGAAAGTCGAAGAAAGTAGTGCTGTTAAAATTACACCTGCTTCTACTTCTTTAGGACTCGGACAATACTCAAATCTGAATGTAGGGGAGGTTACAAAATTCACTAGTGCTACTCCCTCGAAAGAACAAAAGCTGTATTATCTGCCCTCGTTTTATGAAAGTGCCAAAAATTTACGAACACAAAATATCCACAATACGTTCAAATCGAGGTCTTCTAGACATGGCAGGCCAACAGGCAGAGTCGGAAAGGCCCCTAGAAATTTGAAACCGAAGTAATGAATCAATGCATTGAAAAAAACAACGAAAAAAGAAAAAGAAGAAGAATCGAAAGGAACTAACGTAAAATTTAGAGAAAGATTAGTTTAATGTCAATTTCTCATTATTTCAACTAAATATTTATATTTATGATATGAACACTAGTTTCAATAGCCTAATACCACAAAATTCTGTTCATTCTGGCAAACTCCAAAATATCACAATGCGAGTGTTCCAATTTGTTTTCTAAATATTTCACAACTACCTATGTGAGAATTTAAAGCAACTACAAGAAATAACAAATTTCGATTAACTTTATACTTTGATTTTGCCCATGAAATACTAAAGTACTACTATATTTAAACTGTATCACTTTGGCCATGTTATGAGAATTACGAGGAATTTTTTTTTTTTATTTATTAAGCCAGAAAAATTACAAGTAATTTAATCACAAAAAATTTGCAATTATTTATTTTTGCAGGAGTTTTAATACTTTTATGTAATTTACTGTAACATTTACATGTAACTATGAATTTGTCGATTGTCTTTATTGTAATTTTGACAAAGCACTACACATCTATTTCATAAGAGTTGCATTCCGTACCGTCCACAATGCATTATTATATTTCCTCATTATCACAACGCGTCGTAATCATAGATTTAAAAAATCACAGTATCAATTTCACATCACAGCTTTTTATCAATTTATCAAAATACTATGTATGATTAGCTAGAACAAAAAGGAGAATGCAAATTTGCATCAAAATGATCTATACTAATTATTTGTGAATCGTTTGTGATAAATGATTCTGTTTATGACTATTTACTTAATTAATTGATAACTAATTTATCAATAAAGGTGTTTACTTTAAGCTAACATTTTATTAAAATTAATTGGAAAACGTTTGTGAATTTGGAATATAAAAAGGAAAATATTAAATGCTTATTTTTTAAAATAAATTTAATTTTTCAATGCTCTGTAGTGTAACCATAAGTAATCTTATAGTGAAAGTGTCATGTTGCTGTTGTTGTAATTTTCTCTATAGGATTACTTATGGTTACACTGAAGGGCACTGTTTTTCTTCGAAAAATATACATTAACAAACGATTTCCAATAGATTGGATGTTGGCTAATACTATATAAACTCTTAATTAATACATTAATCACCAATTAACTAAATAGTCACGAACACAATCATTTGTCGCAAACGTTTACTAACGATTGGCATAGATAGAATTTTGTATTTTCTATTGGCTATTTATACATAGACCAAAATATATTTTGTGAATCACGGCACGAATTTCGCATTGTGGAAGAACCTCAGCAGCAACGATGCTTTGTGATCAATTTTTTCATTCAATGAACCTCTTCGATCTTTGAACCTTATATTTTTAGTTTAAAATCATGTTTACCGTGTCCTTTTAATGAACGTTTTCTTGGAATTTTGCCGAGGCTGTAGGTTACACCCTTTTTACCTGTGAATTTGTAACTATGTACCTTAATTGTGCAATAATTATATATATGTAAGCANAAGTCCCCAATAAATAATGCACACTAGAGGCATATCGTTTTTCTCGTTCTTACAAACGGAAGATATCCTGTCTTTACTCTCTAAACACGCCTCCTCCACAGCTGCGTCGAGACCTGCACCTACGTTTCATAAGAATCAATCGAATAAAATGAGACGATCGACAACATGCTTGTCTTGTCATTTGTACCTACACAAAATGTGCAAATTTACAGGGTCGGCTTAATTTAGTTGGTGTATTTATGCGAATAGTCTCTCTACATATATCGTTTAAAGAAACTAATTAACTGTATTACACTTGCAACACATTGTTTACTAATTTTATCGAAGAAATACGGTGAAATTTAATGTACCCATCGAACAACTTGACAATATGTTCTGTAAGTAGAAAGTGGTTTTCTTCGGTATCAAATAAAGCTCACGTACCTACCATGCCACGGGTAACGGGGTAACTGAAGAAAGTTAGTCCTCTCAGTTATTTACGATGCTGCTAAAATATGCAGGTGCACCTTTCTTAAGAACGTGCATCGTAAGATTACGATTTAATCTCGAAAAGATAGATATATCGTGACCTGCATAACTACATTGTCACAACTTTCATTATCGTAAAAATAGAACGAAAAGTACGGAGCTTACATTTAAATTCACCCGCGTAGTTCAGACTTACTTCTGAATTAATATGTTAATCACTTAATTTCCTTAAATCTCTTCCAAATTACTCTTTAACGAAGGATAATTAAAAAAAAACACCAAAAAAATTAATTTGACAAAAATTCTTCTATTTCCCCTTAATCCTTGCAAAAGATTATGTAAAAACTGGATTCAAATTACTGCTTACATGAAATACTGTAATAATTAAATCAATTAATAATAATCAATCAATTAATCAATGCTAACCAAGAGCTTGTCCAATTTCATAGTAACAGACAGACTGTAAAATAAAAGTATATGCTAAATTTTATTGAGGTAACTAGGCTAAAACATAATCAAAACATTTTTAGTACGTACACGTTTGATTTCAGAATTTATTTAAGCATTTTCTGTTGTTAAAAATGTGTTTTCAAAGTAACGCTTTTTGAAGAAATTCGTTTCGCAAACGTCACCGGTAGCGCCATCGCGACGGTAGGGCTGCGCAACTATTGGTGTCTCTGATATTCTCATCGTAACATTGCATTAACTTTCATAAGTCAATACTAAATAAATACTATATTTGTAAGCACGACAGGAATAAAAAGAAGGGCAGTAAGCGTTCATGTCGTTTATCGGAGTGTAAAAATATGTCGAAAACGAAAACTCAGAGTTCACATTTTTGGTGTATTCCGAAATATAATCCAGGATACTGGCCAGTAATGATGACGTCATGAATCGACGCCATACTGTTGATTCGTTCCGAAATATACTGGCCAGTGCGTTGTGGTCAAATTGACGCCATATTGAGAATAGTGCTTGTGCTCGTTTACAACAATTTTGCTCTAAAAGTTATTAAAGTTTCTTACAATAAAAAATTCCTTAAAGTCTGATGCACACACGCCTGTTGGATATACTACTACATCACACTTGTCTTACCAGTACAATATGGTGGCACACCAGTACAATATGGCGTCGATTCATGACGTTATCAGCGCTGGCCAGTATGCTGGGTTATATTTTGGAACACATCCTTTATATATTTTCGAATCGCAAGTGGGAGGTTAGAAGAAAGTAAAACTGAATTATTTCTGTTCGTCGAGCACCATAAAAGTTAAATTAAATGCGTGATAATAATCTATATCAACGTTCGTAAGAACGAGAAAAACGATATGCCTTTAGTGTGCATTATTTATTGGGGACTTTGCCTTCTTATTTCGACTGTACTATACAAACCATTCTTTNCATTTACAGTGTTATTACTGTCTTTAACAGAAAACCATTTAAAATTTTCATCAAAAATTACACAAATCTAGGTGGTTTTACTAACCTATTCACAAGGTCTACCTTTCTATTACTACATGACGCGCATCTCCTTTTCAATTCTGACATAAGATGGTGTTATTTCCATATGCAACACATTGCACAGGAAGGAAAGTACTAATTAAATTCCTTAATAATAAATTGCTTAACCTCAAACAAAATTTTGTTTCCCATTAGGTCTGCGTTGATGAATACTTCCAACTAAAACATTATTTCGATTGGGTAGCTTCATTTCATTAGTTTTATAGTAATTAGATCAAAATTGGTATGCTTCTTCAGTCTCGACCAAAGTTCTTATTTGTATAAGTGTATACTATTCTTCTCAAACATGCATCATGCAACATTGAATAATATAATAAACTTACAGCTTTTCTTAACTTAAGTATAATTTTAATTTGAGAACTAGAATTTTAATTTCCCTTGAATGATTGTTAGTTCCAAATTACGATATGAAGGATTACTGAGAATGACAGAGAAATAAGAATAAATTTTATATTTTCACCTTCTTGAAAATTTCTTTATGAGCGTTTATTGGTTTTATCCGACTTCACTAGACTTCAAATGCGCTCCGATTGATGACGCACTAAATCGTGTTTACTCCAGTCGTCTTCAGTAACGTTTCGTTTGTAATCAGTATTTACCATAGACATAGAGAATGGACTGAGCAATACCCTCATGAAATTGATCACTCTCTAGAAAGAAAGAAAACGACCTTTCGGCGAATACCTGTTTCTTTCCCTCATTCCTCCGCTCCTGCAAGACTGTGACGTGAACCAATCAAAATTCTAGAAAAAAGATGACTACTGGCCGCATGATCGTTTTGTCTCTCTCAGACGTTTCCGCCTGTAGTTACTTTATAGCTAGATAGAGAAAGCGCAGTCCATTCTCAAGGTCTATGGTATTGATAGTGTCGAAATTCACTATTGCGTTTGACAGTTCTGGTGTGTTCCGAAATATAATCCAGCATACTGACCAGTAATGATGACGTCATGAATCGACGCCATACTGTTGATTCGTTCCCAAATATACTGGCCAGTGCGTTGTGGTCAAATTGACGCCATATTGAGAGTAGTGTTTGTGCTCGTTTACAACAATTTTGCTCCAAAAGTTATTAATTTTCTTACAATAAGAAATTCCTCAAAGTCTGATGCACACACGCCTGTTGGATATACTACTACATCACACTTGTCTTACCAGTACAATATGGTGGCACACCAGTACAATATGGCGTCGATTCATGACGTTATCAGCGCTGGCCAGTATGCTGGGTTATATTTTGGAACACACCCTTTATATATTTTCGAATCGCAAGTGGGAGGTTAGAAGAAAGTAAAACTGAATTATTTCTGTTCGTCGAGCACCATAAAAGTTAAATTAAATGCGTGATAATAATCTATATCAACGTTCGTAAGAACGAGAAAAACGATATGCCTTTAGTGTGCATTATTTATTGGGGACTTTGCCTTCTTATTTCGACTGTACTATACCTACTTTATTTTTATGCTAACGAAAAGATTAGAAGTATTCGAAATGTGGTGTTACAGGCGAAAGATGAGGATACCGTGGATAGAGAAGGTTAGAAATGAAGAGATATTAGAAAGAGTAGGAGAACAGAACGGAAGTCACTAAAAAATAGGCGAGATAAGTTGGTAATACACCTTCTTAGGCATGAACGGCTTGTTAGAGATTAATTAGAATCATAAACATAAGTTAAGAGGAGTAGAGGTAAACCTATATTAGATTACTGTTCATAAATAATTAAGGATGTGCGATGTTTTGAGGAAATGCGAAGATTAGCTCAGAATAAGATAAAGTGGAGGTGCGTATCTAACCAGTCTTAGGACTGACGACGCNTCCATATGATTTTCAGTTAGTCCTAACCTTCAAAAGACGCGTCTATAAATTTGACGGCTGTCGGATCATTAGTTTGTGAATTATAGCATTTATAAGGTATTATTTTGTAAATAAAAAGGCTACTGTAAATATTACTCTCAATCTTCGGCATATCTTTCATGCATTTGATGAGCGGCAAGGAAATAATGACATTAATAGGAGGGGAAAATACTACCCTCACCAAATCACAAATACTAAACCAATGAAATTTTAATTCCTGGTTAACGGACATTTAAACGAGCCTAGTATAATGTTTATAAATACTAAAAGTCTAAAAAGTGACGAAATCGTACTAGTACGTTATCGTCAATCAAAAACTCAACACATATATCATTGAAGCGACAAAAATTGTGACAATTCGGCCTTACTGTGGTGTGTTCCGAAATATAATCCAGCATCCTGGCCAGTAATGATGACGTCATGAATCGACGCCATACTGTTGATTCGTTCCGAAATATACTGGCCAGTGCGTTGTGGTCAAATTGACGCCATATTGAGAATAGTGCTTGTGCTCGTTTACAACAATTTTGCTCTAAAAGTTATTAAAGTTTCTTACAATAAAAAATTCCTTAAAGTCTGATGCACACACGCCTGTTGGATATACTACTACATCACACTTGTCTTACCAGTACAATATGGTGGCACACCAGTACAATATGGCGTCGATTCGTGACGTTATCAGCGCTGGCCAGTATGCTGGGTTATATTTTGGAACACATCCTTTATATATTTTCGAATCGCAAGTGGGAGGTTAGAAGAAAGTAAAAGTGAATTATTTCTGTTCGTCGAGCACCATAAAATTTAAATTAAATGTGTGATAATAATTTATATCAACGCCAATCAGGCTATACACATGAACCTACAGGTACAGTTGAAATGATGCATACAAGGAATAAGAAAGGATATTTCAACTTCAACCCGTAAGAGGTGGTTTTAAGTAAACTTACGAAAAAAGTCTCCAAAAGGATATACGACAAGCACATTTGCATTGCACCAATAGTGATTATTGTGAAAAAATCAAAATTTCGTCCCGCGTGAAGTAAATTTGTCTATTAACAACACCCTATGGAAATAATTAGATTATGTACCACTTTTCTTTCGAAACCACCGACACAAATCCAATCCAAGGCTTGCGCTCGCTGCAAATGATAAGGATGCAGCAACCACTCCTTTTAAATATTACATGAGAGAAGCCTACGTTCTATACTACTTCGAGTGTACTATTTTGGGGAACTGTCTCGTCTAAAATCGAGGATTTCGTTCCTACATCGGCAATATAGTTCAAATCCATAAATACGTATCATGTCACATTATTGTCACAATGACTGACCTACACTAATGATTGATGTTGAATTGGTGAATTAGTTTGTCGAACTGCGCATCATCAACACCCTGAATCATACTTAATCGAACAAATAAGAATATTGCACTGATGCTGACAACCACCAGCTGATTGAATGCAGCGTTGTGGGTCGTATTTCTTCACCAGGGCCGGAATTGAATTTACCTGTACTTTCAACTTACCGAAAACGGTAAACTTTTGGACATACAAACATTTACTCGATTTTCATATTTTATAGTGCTTCGTCACCTCTTGGAAGCTCGGCACTTATTTCTGTTACACTCTGTGTAATTGACTGTATAAAATACTCTACCGACTATCGAACAGTATGTTCCGTTGTGTTCAATTCTTCAGGATTTTTGAATTTAATTGAACCAAGACGAGACGAAATTATTGCTGACAAAGACTTCCTATTAATTAATTTGAATTGGTGAAACATAATATCATATTTGCAATGTCGTGTTTTGCTTTTAATGCCTAGTTTACAAGGGAAATTTTAATACCCGGTTTACCAGGCAAAAAGCTTTAAAGGTTTAGAGTGTTATGGGATTCCTATACTTGTCGTTGACTTTCAAGAATCCTCTATTTTTCATTGATAGGTATAGTACAGTCGAAATAAGAAGGCAAAGTCCCCAATAAATAATGCACACTAAAGGCATATCGTTTTTCTCGTTCTTACGAACGGAAGATATCCTGTCTTTACTCTCTAAACACGCCTCCTCCACAGCTGCGTCGAGACCTGCACCTACGTTTCATAAGAATCAATCGTATAAAATGAGACGATGGACAACATGCTTATCTTGTCATTTGTACCTACATAAAATGGGCAAATTTACAGGGTCGGCTTAATTTAGATGCTGTATTTATGCGAATAGTCATCTCTCTACATATATATCGTTTAAGTTATTTTTTCGTTGTAACTATTGATGTCGTTGTTTTTGTTGGAGTTATTGTTGTTTTTATTGTTATTTTTGTTGTTAATTTTCAATGAAATGGTCCGAGAAGTTTTAAATTCTCAGAGTAGAAAACTTGTTTGGAATGTTATTAATTATTTTCAAAGAAAGAAAGAAACAAGTAGAGAAAACATCTCCGTTATAAACATAGCGGCGGAGGTTTTGAACATTAGTTGCAGAACCGTATCCCGGATACGAAAAGAAGGTGGAACTTTTAATATTTTTATGAAATTAAAGATAAACAATAACGCATTCATTTCTCATCAATGCTGATTATTTTTGAAGTCGATTGCCCTCCTATAATTTGAGATAAACTTAATATTTTTAGATGTGTGGGTATGTATGAATACAGACTCATTCAATCTGTTTGATATACAACCGAAATTATATAAATACTATTGCATTGAATTATCTTAAATCTTAGAATAACTTTTTCACTATACTGTAGCACGACTACTACCTTAAGCCGATCCTGTAGATTTGCTCATTTAATGTAGGTACAGACAACAAGACAAGCACGTTTTCAACCGTCTTATTCTATTCGATTGATTCTTGTGAAACGTATATGCAGGCCTCGACGCAGCTGTGGAGGAGGCGTGTCTAGAGAATAAAGACAGAGGATATCTTCCTANCCAAATTATGCATTTTCACCCGTGAAACATAAAAAAAATGCCAACAAATGTTTTGATTTACCTGTAAATCTACTCTAAAAACTATCCTGTCGAAATTAACCTCCAAAACAACTTTTTTGACCGGTTTAATTTGGTTTAATCTCGATAAAAAAGGACTTTTTGAAGCATAGAAAATAACGATTTTCATGTATAAATGCAAACGTTCAAAAATTCGTCACTCGGAAAATATTAAAACTTAACTTTTTTATGAAGATTAAACTAAAGAATATAAAAAAGCTGTCCCGATCTGGCAACCTACATCGTTGTATCCAGGATAATCTTCCGAACAAAATTGCGTAAAAGAATTTTTCCCATTCACCCGCCCATATTGCCTGAACTAATTGCTTCTTCCCAAATTTCAAGATTCTGGACTAACGAGAAGTACCCTACATGTTTTAAATCCTTTGTGAGTGTCAGAGCATGCAGCATAAATGATCGCATTTTTCGATTACGTTGTTGATTTAGAAGTTTAATTTTTAACAGCTACAAAGGATTGAAATTAATTTCAACTTGATACCTCTTGACAGACTGACAGACCAGGCAGACGGCGAAGTGATCCTGTAAAAGTTCCTTTTCTTCCTTTTGAGGTACGGAACCTTAAAAATAACACAGAACTTCCCGCCTTGTATATTAATTTTCTATAGATTATGTCATCCGAATGTTCCAAACGTTTTAAAATGTTGTCATAGTTCACATGCCCAATTATTCCACCAATTAGTTGAATTAGTTGGTATCTATGTCGACCATCTACGCCTTTATATTTAATTAAGGGCTCAAAGGTATTCGAACAGTCATACACGTACATATCTATGTGGGCATACGCAATATGCGATAATTAAATCGCAACAACCGTATTAGTTATTATTAAAAGCGAGTCAAGACCAAGAAATATTGTTACCTTGAATTTATCGTTTACTGTACAATTAGTTGCTGAAAGTTAGGCCGATATAATTATAATTAAAATGCGATTGACCCACATCAATCAATACGCAATTTATCACCGAACAGAGCGAGCTTATTTTCCCAAGGCCTTGCAAAGATGTATCAACAAAAATAAATTTATATTAAGAAAGATTGACAATGTAGAAAGCAAAAGCAACAGCCCAACGTATTTGTAATGGTCAGGTAATACCCAGCTCAAAAACAATTCTAATTTTTGTGTTGTAGTGTATTGTCAGTTGAATTTTTATAATAAGAGAAGTTATGTACTATACAAAGCATTCTTTGGACGAATTCGAAAAGGAACGTACATACGTATAATTATCGCATGATAAAACTCATATTGGGTGTACTTGTTCTGACCCTATGTAGGGACCTACTTTTGTTTCCGTTTTTCTTTTTCTTTTTATTTTCAGTTTCTGCCAGTACCTGTGTGTATAAGCAGGACAACAAACATCAACTAAGCGGTTCATTGACCACGCACCACATATTCTGCAAGGACGGCTAAAGCGCCTTAAGCCTACGTGCAGCCTACAAGTCCGGTTATTACAGTTAATGTTGCTTTTCTTTTAGCAAGCATTATATAATATTGTTTGGCCCAACGTAGTGGGCATATGTCCGCGCAAATATTTAAAAAGAAATACGTACACCTATGTACTCATACCATACTCGAATGGACATGTCCAGACTGGTTTCGGTGGACGAAACTCACTTCACTCCTTTACTGTCACGGCACTCTACATGTTCCTTCTATGCTGTAGTTTATCGTTTCCGGATTTTGTGATTTCGAAAATTAGGTAATATGTTCTTAAATAACACAAGAATTGCACAAACTGCATAAATATTTACGTTTCTGACACTCACGTCTTGTAGAAAAGGGTACAATTTAGAGAATGCAACCAACAGTAGATCTACTGTATTATAAATTAAGTATCTAATGATAATAAAATCCGAAAAACTCTAGAATAGTCTATAATTCCAAATTAATGTCAATTTGTATTAAGATTTGGTAGGTGTACTCATATACGAGGGCGGTTCAATAAGTACCCGTATTTAAAGACATAGGACGCTCCTGAGGGAAATTGGTGTTGTCATCGTGTGCTACCATCTATCAAACCACGCCAAAACGAATTTCAGACTGATTGATAGGTTAGTTTGGATTTGGCAGCCATTCGACTGAGANTCTATGGAAATCAATAAGAAATAGGCGAGATAGGTTAGTAGGACACCTTCTCAAGCGTAAAGGTCTAGTCAGACATATTAGAGACAGAAACAGAAGTTAAGAGAAGTAGAGGTAGACCTAGATTAGATTACTGTTCGCAAATAGTTTAGGATGTGGGTTGTTTCAGTTTTAGGGAAATGCGAAGACTAGCTCAGGATAGGAAAGAGTGGAGGTGCGTGTTCAACGAGTCTTAGAATTGAGGACCTTATGATGATGATGATATGGCAGTTTAATGATAGCTAAAATGTTATTGCGGTGTGTCTTCGAATCTTCTGAATAAATCAAATACCACCACGAACGTAATTACGAACAAAAACATCAAAATGAACACGAATATGAATAGGAACACGCTTTAGTCTAATGGTTCTAAGAACTACAGGTTGAGAAATCTCGGTAACAATAAGAATTTGTCAGCTCAGCGTACAAGGGATTAAAATTTAAATGTTTGGATAAAATTCGTAGGGACAATAACCAAGTTATCTAATACAGACACGACATATAACAACATAATGGTATGACATAACACGCGAAGCCATTATAAGCGAATTTCACTGTACATTCAATGGATTAAAAAAAAAACAGCAACAAAGAAATTTTCATTATCCTATATTTTGACTTCAAAAAAACTTGCTGAATAAAAACACCAATTTTCAGTATAAGAATAATTCTTGAAAAATCGCTGCCAAAACACGAAACGATAAAAGAAAACAATTGTACATGAATCGATTGAATCTGTCGGGTTTACCACGGCCTAACCAACGACATCGAGTACGGTGCAGCACGTGCAAACACCATGCCCACTCGATACCATAAATTCTAGTTCTTTACTATTTCGTTATTGTGGAAACAGACACGCCTTGGACTTTCGTTTTTAAGGGAGACTAAACTACATACAGAAGGCCCATATCGCCTAAGCACGTATGTATGTTTAAAGTACCACAAGCACGATCAGTATTACTAGTACCATTATGTGCCACAAGACACTTACCATCATATACCGTAGGTAGGTGAACGTAATGGAGCTCATGGGGACCAATGGTAATAAAAATCTATAGCTAGCTGGTAGGTGTACTTACCTAAAGCACTCTTCCTATCTACCACTATCACAATTTTAAATCGATATGGTTTTATTGGACGTTTTGACAGAAACAGACTCTGAAGCCGTCTAGTATGAATAATCGAACAGAAAGAACGAGGTCCCATTACATTCTGCATTCTGTTCGTGTGTCTACAGTGGACATAGTGTTACACGATTTCTGAGCAATCGCATGTATTTAGTTTGAGATTGTATCTCACAGAACTCTGATATTTTACGCTTATTCTACAAAAGCTTGCATGTCAACGGAATATAAAACAACAGAACCTTTGCTTTTCATTATCTAAAGTCTAAATCACCTAATAACTAATCGAACCCGCATGAAACAAGAGAAGATACATTATGTAGCAAGAAAAAATGTTTGAGATTTCGCTGATATGCAGTTTTGATCATCATTATGTCTTCAGTCCGAAGAGTGGTTGGACGTGATGCTCCACCTCCTCTTCCTATCTTGAACCAATCTTCGCACTTTTCTAAAAATACAAGCAACCTACATCTTTAACTATCTGGCAACAAACACCTACTCTGACTACACCTCTACCCTTCTAAACTTCTGTTTCTGCTTCTAATATATCTCTAACTAGCTCTTCATCGCTGAGAAGGTATGCTGTCAATTCATCTCAACTATTCCTTATGAAGTCCCACTGTTCTTTTACTTTTTGTAGCACATCCGTATTTCTAACCTTTTCTACCCGCGGTAGATTTACCATCCTCCTATAACACCAGATCCCAAACACTTCTAACCTTTTGTTTTTTCCGCAGAGCTTACCCAAGTATCACACTGATGTATTATATTGAGTATATATTTTATGTTTTTTATTCTGTCTTTAAAATGTACGTCTGTTTATCCTATGTAGTTTGTTACATATGCCACAGCTAAGTTTGTACATACAACACCTGATTTTAAATATTTATTTTTTTTTGAATTGAAACTTCTTTACCCACGGTAGGGTAAGTTCGTTTCATGCGAGTTGCTATGTAACAAAATCATACAACGGATTTCCCCCCTCTACTCGGCCACGTAGTCGAGTTCGTAGTGGGGATCGCTTGAGTCGTGAGCGCACTTCAATGCAACGTTCGTTACAGGCAATTCCGGCATGTATAGTGTAAAATTTAAATTNTTAGTCTAATGATCCTTCTAAGAACTACAGGTTGAGAAATCTCGGTAACAATAAGAATTTGTCAGCTCAGCGTACAAGGGATTAAAATTTAAATGTTTGGATAAAATTCGTAGGGACAATAACCAAGTTATCTAATACAGACACGACATATAACAACATAATGGTATGACATAACACGCGAAGCCATTATAAGCGAATTTCACTGTACATTCAATGGATTAAAAAAAAAACAGCAACAAAGAAATTTTCATTATCCTATATTTTGATTTCAAAAAAACTTGCTGAATAAAAACACCAATTTTCAGTATAAGAATAATTCTTGAAATCGCTGCCAAAACACGAAACGATAAAAGAAAACAATTGTACATGAATCGATTGAATCTGTCGGGTTTACCACGGCCTAACCAACGACATCGAGTACGGTGCAGCACGTGCAAACACCATGCCCACTCGATACCATAAATTCTAGTTCTTTACTATTTCGTTATTGTGGAAACAGACACGCCTTGGACTTTCGTTTTTAAGGGAGACTAAACTACATACAGAAGGCCCATATCGCCTAAGCACGTATGTATGTTTAAAGTACCACAAGCACGATCAGTATTACTAGTACCATTATGTGCCACAAGACACTTACCATCATATACCGTAGGTAGGTGAACGTAATGGAGCTCATGGGGACCAATGGTAATAAAAATCTATAGCTAGCTGGTAGGTGTACTTACCTAAAGCACTCTTCCTATCTACCACTATCACAATTTTAAATCGATATGGTTTTATTGGACGTTTTGACAGAAACAGACTCTGAAGCCGTCTAGTATGAATAATCGAACAGAAAGAACGAGGTCCCATTACATTCTGCATTCTGTTCGTGTATCTACAGTGGACATGGTGTTACACGATTTCTGAGCAATCGCATGTATTTAGTTTGAGATTGTATCTTACAAAACTCTGATATTTTACGCTTATTCTACAAAAGCTTGCATGTCAACGGAATATAAAACAAAAGAACCTTTACTTTTCTTTATCTAAAGTCTAAATCATCTAATAACTAATCAAACCCGCATAAAACAAGAGAAGAAGTGTTTGAGATTTGGCTGATGTGCAGTTTTGATCATCATCATCTGTTCAGTCCGAAGAGTGGTTGAACATATGCTCTGTCACCTCTTCCTATCTTGAACCAATCTTCGCACTTTTCTAAAAATGCTAGCAACCTACATCTTTAACTAGTTGGGAATAAGCACCTACTCTAACTATATCTCTACTCCTCTTAACTCCTGCTTCTGCTTCTAATATATTTCTAACTAGCTCTTCATCTCTGAGAAGGTATGCTATCAACTCAACTCGACTACGAGTTTCTTATTGATTTCCATAACTCCCGCTATTCTTCTACATTTTCTAACACATCCGCATTTCTACCTTTTTCTAATACCCACGATAGATTTACCATCCTCCTATAACACCACATCCCACCCTCGACTTTTTTTGCGTGCTCCTAGCGCCGCGACCAGAAGCTTATTTGTTTCATTTGTTCATCTGTTAACAATGCAGTAAATTTCAACCCCTTACTTTGTGTTTATAAAATTTTCGAATCGTCATCGAAACAATGTGACTTGAGTATATTTTTTATGTTTTTTTATTCTCTCTTTAAAATGTATGTCTGTTTATCCTATGTACTTTATTACATATGCCACAATTAAGTTTGTACATTCAACACCTGATTTTGGAACTTCTTTACGCACGGTAGGGTATGTTCGTTTCATGAGAGTTGCTATGTAACAAAATCATGCAACGGATGTCCCCCCTCTACTCGGCCACGCAGTCGAGTTCGTAGTGGGGATCGCTTGAGCCGTGAGCGCGCTTCAATGCAACGTTTGTTACAGGCAACTCCGGCATGTATAGTGTAAAATTTAAATTCATAGTGTANAAAAAATACAAAAACTCTTGCCATCCATAGATAAAAGTCCTTTAAACGGTAAAATGTAGTGATATCAAAACAGTCATCATCATCATAAGGTCGTCAGTCCTAAAACTGGTTGGACACCCACCTCTATTCTTTCCTATCCTGAGCTAAACTTCGCATTTCCCTAAAACTAGAACATCCCACATCCTTAACTATTTGCGTACAGTAACCTAACCTAGGTCTACCCCTACCCCTCCTAACTCCTGTTTCTGCCGCTAATACGACTCTGACTAGACCTTCATGCCTGAGAAGGTGTCCTACCAACCTATCTCGCTTATTTTTTTATTGACTTCCATAGAGTCCTCTGTTCTCCTATTCTTTCTAATACCTCTTCATTTCTAACCTTTTCTAGCCACGTTATCCTCATCATTCGTCTATAGCACCACATTTCGAAGGCTTCTAACCTTTCCTTTTCCGCCGCGCCCACTGTCCATGTTTCGCACCCGTACAACGCCGTGCTCCAAACATACACCTTTAACAACCTTTTTCGAATTTCTAAATTAACC